>NC_054756.1:23153439-23348439 GCF_018143015.1 Lytechinus variegatus | reverse complement strand
TCCAGATCATCAAAACTGAATCCAATATCATTTTGATTCCCAAATAAACCGCTAAATGGTAAAGTTAAAATCTGCATTGGTAGATTGGAAAGCCCACCCCGCCCCCTCCCCAGAAAAAAAAAGAAAAAGACAAAAGTACGGCTATTAGAAATACAGTTATACATTGTTGATACACCAGGAACATAGGTCATTTTTTGAAAGTGAGTTACGATTAACATCAATAAACGCTCTGCCTGGTCAATATTATAATTAATACACATCATCGAGGGCATAAGTAAGAGTTACATTCACGAGAAGCATTTGGAACAGTTCTGAGACACCAGAGGCAATTAGTCGAGGGCGTCTGGATTGTTTCAAAGTTAGCAAATGTTTGTGATTCTCTTGCCCGAGCCGTATTAAGTTATCAGTTGTATTATAGAATAGTGTCGATATTGATTAACCATTCTCATCTCAAAACCATGACCGATCATTAGAACTAGTCGTCAGTACCAGTGATTGGCACATTCTCCTGTTTGCTGAATAAAGGAACTGATCACGTGATACATTTCAGCCACTCATTCATTAGGATCCCATCCTTTCACCATCTTTATGTATTTTTTTCAGCGTACGAGGGAGATCTGACGCTTAATGTGACCGAACGAATCCAGCTTGGCGATGACGTCAGACTCACGTGTACCGCGTCTCAAGGAGAAAGTGTGATCGGATTTACCTGGTCAAAGGTCGTTAATGAAAGTAAGTGCATACCAAAAACGAACAGCTTCATTTACATGAACAACATTATCATTATTAGTACCATATCATTACCATCTTCAGAATCATTGCCTTTTTAAATGTGTTTGTATCTATTTTCATGCCTTGAAACATATCAGTAATGGTAATGACGCTAATACCACGTGATCTTTCCTCCAGCTGCAACGATGCCAGTGGTCCAGGACGAAATCTTCCAGATTTCAGAAGTGGCAGGAGGGAGTTCACGTTTCAGCGTCCTTGAGATAGCGATGTTCTCTCGGATTGACGAAGGGACCTACGAATGCAGCGTCAACAGCAGGTCAAAGACTGCCAAGCTCCCCGTAGGGGCCGTACCAGGTAACACCTTAAATTTTTTCCCATTTAGTTACTGGTTAGTGTTGTCTTTGATATATTTTTGAAAATAGCACAGGTTTGTTCGTCCCCTGGAGACCTCCGCCACACCGCAGTCACATCAGAAAAATGAGCTCTAGATCTAGCAAAATATAACATTTTGCCCGATGAGTTCCCATCGGTCGATGTGGTGTCAGGTGCTGTGGTGTGACTGATCTCAAAGAAGGTGTGCAATTCTTCAGGTGGAACTGAACTTTGCAGAAGAGGATTACGACTGTCTGGCAGAATTTCGGGAAAATATCGACGATAGTTCAAAGATACCCACATTTACTTTATACATCCAATGTCATATGAATCTGTTGTACCCGCTGCTGCCTATTCTCTAGGGGTTTATCTTCTTAGGTCGTGGACCCTCCAGAGACGTCAAGATGAGCTGAAAGACGAGATGGCTCATCGTTCTTGTGTTTTTGTCATGCATGCATATCATCATTATGATGCATTTTGATATCCATAGCTATGCATTCTTTGTATTATTCATGTTATTGAGCAGCTAGTAGGTCGGTAGATGATGCGGACCACAAATCTCAGCCTGCTGCACATTTAAAGGAACCTTGGAAACCCCATTATCAATATAGGTCTGGTTGGAGCTGTGAACAAGATGAATGTCAATCTGGGAGGGGACTGCTCTACCATGATCCCGCCAAGGTCGGTGCGAACCCTCACTGAATCCCCGTGGTATCAACTGGAAAAAGCTGGTCTTCACTACACTTCAGAATTGAACATAGAACCCTCAGTCAGTCGGACTCACAGCAGCATAGAATACTGCCTGATGCTGTAATGATTGCGACTGATATGTTTTACAATATGTCGTATTTGTCGTACGCTATCTTTGAATGTAAAAACATTTCAAATCATATATATGTCTCTTGTTAGAGTTGGAGAAGGAGTTCTTTATTTAGGTGGCGCTACTATGGTTACCTTAGGGGCAATGGGTTGACGGCCCCTTGTTATTATTCAAATAGAAAAGATCATATTTTAAAAAGGACAAAAAGAGAAATATCGAAGAAATTGGAAGAAAATAGAACCACAATGACCCCTTTTATGTACAGATGACGTAATCTTGACATCGTCATGCCCCCTGCCACTTAAAAGCCATAGCAGTGCGTCCTAGATCTTACAGAAGTGGACCATCAGATGGCAGCACGCAGCACCAGTCCCTTCAACTTTCGTCGGACATCGATTAGTGTTTATTCGTTAAAATTGTTTTCTGTTTATCTGTTTATTATGTGTATCTCTTGTGTCCTTCTGGACTTTACTTGTTTCCAAAAAGGTAGGTCTACTTATTTCATTTTCAAAAAGGTAGGTCTGCGTTGATACGATAGGTGTTGACTAAGCTTCTGAAGCTGCTGCTGCCGATGATGATGATCATGCTGATGCTTCACAACATTTGTATGTCGCTATACTTCCGCCTAGAATCCTCCAAAAGTGTATTTTTATTAAAGATGTTAGCATTCGGATGAAATGTGGGTCCTCAGAAAAGTCATTAGGTTCTCCATATCATCAATAATCTGTCTTCGACGGGATGATGGAAGAGCATTCAAGGAGCTATGGAGATTACCCGTCTGATCGTCCATAGATGAAGGCCAGGTAGGCGATAGAACACCCGACAAAACGAGGTTTGAAAACAGAAATTCAAATAATAAAGAATATATTTGTCTACGATATGTATTTTGGTTCGATTCTGTGCAAAATGTCAGAATGTTGATGTCTACGAATCTGTCTTCCTTTTTTTAATCTATAGGATATAGTCTTTGCATGATTTGAAAATGCGCTCGTTTTTGTTGTTTTATATGCAGTTTGGTTGTAATGATTGTTATGTATTATATTTGTTGTGTTAATATATACATATATATTGCAAATCATTAACATGATTAATTACAATGTAAATGAATGCTTGTGTATTGTGTAAATGTGCCTTGTCATTAATTTTTCTATTACCATAGTTTCCTGTGATTTTTTTTTACAGTTTTTTGTTGTTAGGGAAAATATTTAATCAATCATGGGAAGTTTGCCGTGACTGCTAGCTGCCTTGTTAATACCTCGGTCACATTTGCTCTACGGCGGCCGTACGGCAAATCGAAAACACCCGTTTTAACACTTTTCGTACCAGCTACATATAGGTGGATTGAATGAAAATTAATAAAACGGCTGTTTTCGACTCGCCGTACGGCCGCCGTAGAGCAAATGTGAACGAGGTATAACATTGCTCAGCCCCTTGTTGAAAACTATGGTGGTGTTGTAAGAAAGTCTTTGCAATCGACTGCAAATTTACAAATGATGGATAAATTTTATATAAATCAAATCAAATTATACTTGTTGAAACAGGAAGCAGACCAGGGCCCTGTCTTAAAAGACTTGCGATTGATCCGATCAATCGCAACTATGGACGGCCAGCAAAGTCAACATAAAATGCATGTTTGCTAAAAAAAATCAAGATAATGAATATATATCCATAAATTCATTGATTTTTTGACAGTTTGGTTTTTTCTCCTTCGTTTACAAAGGGCATTTTGCACATTTCCTGTAGAAAAAAAATACAAGAGTGATTGATTCCCATAGAGATACGACTGGTTGGATCAATCGTAACTCTTTGTTAGACGGGGCACAGCAATCAATTGCAAGTGTGCTATTAAGTGCGAGACATATGATTGATTTGGGGACTTAAAATTTACTTACATTTGGTTGCAAGCTTCTTGCAACACTCCATAAGATCAACCATTGTTAGAGTTCAGTCGAGTTGATGAAATCATCAAGAGCATTGATTTTTTTTATATTGGTGTGCTGTCAAGTATGAAATCATAGCAGTAGCTTGTGAGTGAGGCGTACGGGTGATATTTGCGTTGTCCGTTTTTAATTAGATGCAGTGATCTTGCATTTTCATATTTGTTATTAGAAAATCGGTTTGTAAATGTTAGCATAGAGGTTTACCTTTCTTTATGTTCTTTACATGTAGCATGATTTGTACACTGAATGGGAATCCGACCCAATTAAAAGCTTGTTTTCAGAGGAAAAGGAAAAATCAGAAAAGTTGATAGGTGAAAGTTTGAATAAAATTGAACAAACAAAAATAAGAAACTTATGAATTTTTCAAATTTGTAAAAATTTGTTATCTTTACACCCATGGAGACTTCAAATTCCTGAAAATAAAGTACATGGCTTCTATGGGAAAGTAGTCCTTGCCCCTTATTTACTTACTCAGTTGCCAATTTGAAATCTACATAGTCTAAGAGATTTCGATTTTAAAGCAGTCATAACTTTCTTATTGCTTGTCAGATTTCTTCCAAACTTTCACCATTCTGTTTTATTTATTTTTCTCCTTTCCGACACAAACATTTTATGACCAAGGCTGGATTCCCCTTTAACGGGTCTCCTCTCCACGACGGATTCAATAACACAGAAAATGTATTGTAAATTGCTCTTCGTGGCAAAGGGGGTCATCCAAGAAGCCTTTGTCGAAAATTGGTGAATAAAAACAGTAAACCCGTGTTGGACTCTGGACATAGTATTCATCAGCTCTGAAACGTAGGACTTAACTGCTCTTCCGGTCCACCAATTTTCGACAAAGACCTACCGGCTGCTCTTTGTCATTTGACGGGCACGCCATTATTTACTGTATTCTTGAACTCGTCGTGCGTCGCGGAGCCAAAACATATTAAAGATGTGTTGTTAGTCATGCGTTGATTTTGTGTTTTATGAATAAACTGTTTGGACATGTTTGAGCAATAATTTCGCTGTGTTTTAATGATGAGCTTAATTTATTTTTGTAAAGGTCATCCAGGTCACTGCTGCATAAAAGTTACAATTTGTCATCCAATGGTAACTTGATGGAATCCTTGATTTTCAGCATCGTTACCATGGTAGTTACCATTAGATGGCAAAGTTTCCATAATAGTAACTTTTATGCAACGGGTCCTGGTAAAAATTCGGACTTGGTCTTGAAATGAAACAGTTTTCCAATTTCGTTTTGTTTTATTGTGATTTGCTTAATTGAATGTGCTAAACATCAGAAATCGATTAAGTTCATAAGATATGTCGTCTTATCTGTGTATTTATTTTATCGTGTTTGCTGTGATTTTTTTCTTAGTGTGGCAAGTTTAGTGATAATGAAAAAGCTTTTCCATACAATATATATATATATATATATATATATATATATATATATATATATATATATATATATATATATATATATATATACATGTGATATCCACGGAAATCCTTGTTAAATATGACAACGGATCAGCCAACGGCAATGTACGGAATCTATATTAATCTTATCTTTTCCTGGTAAGTTAATAGCCCTACTATTACCGTGTTTACACAGGGACACGGCTCGGGGGTTCGACACGCGAGCCGTGCTCAACACGGCAATTTTATGCTGTGTAAACGCGATCAGTGTGATCCGCGAGCCGTGTCGAACACGGCTTTTTCGATCCGCCAAAATCGTAGGTTTCAACCCGCGAGCCGATTCAGACTCGGCAATTTTTTCGTGTGTAAACAGAAAGCCGTGTCGAACTCTCTTGACCTAGGTCACTGCGCGCGCTTTCACTTTTGGCATTGTTGTTGTTCGCACGGACAAGATTCGATTCCGGTGGTGAATTTCCCGCCTTTAATTTGCGACGTCATAATTCTTCTTCCGTTCGAGATCCGCGAGCCGTGTTGAACTCGCCTTTTAATGTCTGTACGTATAAACGCGATCTCTGATCCCTTCTTTGCAGTGTTCAACCCGGCTCGCGGATTCAACACGCGAGCCGAGTCAATGTGTAAACACGGTATTAGTTGACATCGCGAGATTCGTTATCTTGCCAAGTCGACATTATACAAAGTTGTATGTCGACATGGCTTGATCCAATAGATTATGAAAACTTCATTTGCCATGACGACGTAAAAAAATTATCCGTCGACTTAACTAGATAACGTATCTGGCCATGTCGACATAATAAAGCTAATTCGACATTGCAAGTTGAAATATTATTTCGCCATCTCGTCAAGCACATGGCACTTTAAAGCTTCCGTATCACTTGAATGGAAGGAATATCAGTGTAATTTACTTGTTCATTGGTGTGTTGAAAAGGGGAAATGGTCATTGGTAATCTGTGAAAAAGATTAAGACTGTCATGACTATAAGAAGATCAGGGCTCTGGGAACGATTTTCTGACTGGGGTGTTGATGTAATTTTGAAAAGCAAAAAATAAATAAAGGGGGGGTCACTATAAAATGATTGTCGTTATAGTTGCGTTTTTCAATTTTTACACATCTTCCAAAATACCTGGGGTGCTGCCTGTGGAGAATAATACACGCAGCACCCCCAAAGGAATTTGGGACCTTCTATCACATAAAGGGGTTTCGACCAATCACATGTTCAGATTATTATCATGACGGATACAACTTCTACTATTTTATCATTTTGCACCAGTCAGCCACGTATCGACTTTATCTATTTGAGAAAAAAATCTGAAAACTTCCGGCATCTGTGTCTTGCGGTCCATTGTAAGAATAGATATTGGCGAACCTTTGGTCAGAATAATTATTCTGTTCGTGAATATACAACTACGTAATGTAAAAATTTCATTCAACGTTATTTACTATATTAACTATACAATAGTTGTTTAAATGCTTTTAGATCCATGCCTAATCCATTGAAGATTAAGTATTAAAAATTAACCTTTGTTTACTCAGATTGTAAAACACTCTTTTGAACTGTTTACACAACTACTGTTAAGTCATATATTATTAGCGTTGTATAACAAATTCGTTCTGCGTTTTGCACAGAAGAAAAAGAAATGGTCAAAATTTACTATTTTCTGGTAGAGTCTATCAACATTATTGTTGACTTTGGACATTATGCTTTACGGACCTAAACAATACACTCTAAAAACACTGTGTAAAATTTTACCCAATATTGGGTAGAAGGGGAACATGCATGTTTGCTGGGTATTTTCTTTTACTCCATATTCGGCTATTTCAACACAACATTACCCAACCACCATGCATGTTCCCATTTTACCCAATATTAGGTAAAATTTTACTCAGTGTTTTTAGAGTGTAATGTATAGGTCCGAAAAGCATAATGTCTAAAGTCAACAATAATGTTGATAGACTCTACCAGAAAATAGTACATTTTGACCATTTCTTTTTCTTCTTTGAGCACATATTCACAAACTAATAGGTAATTCTGTCTGGTCCCTCTTGTGGCTTTCTTCCATTTCTTATGTGTACAGCATTAGCAGTCCGAACTTCCATATCCTTTCAATACCTTTTCATTTTATCTATTTGTATCTTTAATTGTGTTCTCCTTTCATTTTCCTTTCTTGCTCCTTGTTCTTCGGGTTGGACTATCTCTCTGTTCAGTTGTCTGCCTGTCTCATCGCCCTCCTACTTTTTACTTCACCCCTCTCTCTCACACACACACACACACACGCTGTGAAACAACCCCACCCCCACACACACTTTCCCTCTCTTACTAAATTTCTTTCCATTCTTTATTAGTCTTAAATGTTTAGAAAACAATTTATCACACGAACGCACCGGAAGAGGATGTGATTTCTGTCCTAACTCATCTCCTCCCCACTCGAGATAAATTAGTTGAATAGGCCTTATAAACAACGGTTATACCGATGAATACACTGAGGTTATTAACTGCATGAAGAAAACACCAACGTGTGCTTTTTAAGAAATAAATAAATGTAGCTCCTGAGCGCATATGAGCCACTGTGGATTTTATTAATTTTAAGTCTTTGGGGTTCCTTGAAACGAATGCTGCACGACAACATGACACTCCTTCATAATTCAAGAAACCTCATGATTTTAATAACGTATGGACTGTGTATTTTCCCGCCTGCGATATCATCAGATAAAGACTGCCGTAAGTATATATTATATTTTGTTTTAGTGTAAAAATATACAGGTATGATCATATTAACATCAAATAAAACAGTCATGTTTGACCTGGGCTTATTTCAAGCTCGTGAATTTTGTTTTAATTGAATACGTTTTTTTTATTATACGTACGCTATGTGTACTGTATATATAGAGAGGATGCTCTGATTATTTTAACACTTCATGCAACTAAACATCAGTCATGTAAGTTCTGCTTACACGATGTAAAAGAAAATACCATGATGCGAGTAAAATTTAATGTGTTATTTGTAGCACCCATTATGTCATTCATACCTTCCATAAAGTTATCTTGTAAAAGTGAAACATGATTAAGTTTTCCTTTTTCAAGATTAATGAAAACTCATGCCTACTTTTCTAGTAAATATGGTTTTCTCATTTAATCATTGATCTACAAGAAAAACTTTGACAATTCAGTATAAGGTCCTGGAAAATCAACTCTATATATTTTTTTCGAAATGGTTTTCAAAATTATAATTAAGTAGGTTTTACGTTATTTTGAATTTTCCTTTTTTTGTAAAATATTCACCGAGATTATTTGGAAATTCAATAAGCCAATCACGCTTAACTCACCTTTTCTTTTAGATTTTTTGAATGGTTCATGAATAATCAGAAACTTCTCTCTGGTTATCCCTCACAAAATCTGCAATGTGGCTGTGCAAGGCAATCCATTATATTCAATGGGATTTCCGTGTACACATCTAACAAACGCTTGACATGAATTTAATGCAATTAATTGGTACTGGTGGGAAAGAGCACATGGACCGACAGTATGTTCGATGGGTACAGTCAATATGGAGCACTATTATTGAAAATCTTCGAGAGCGATCGAGCGTGTCCCCGCAAACCGAGCCCTTCTAAGAAGAAAGGGTTAATACTAGTTCCTTCTCAGATTTGGTGTGCAATAAGATATTCAAGGAAACTCAATGAAAATTGATGTTTAATAATACATGCAGTGACAATGTCGACACACTTTTGTAAAAGTTGCTGCTGCTGATTCTGCTTCTACTACCACCACCACCTATTACGACAGCTGATTATACTACTACTACAACAACAACTAATAATACTATTATTATTACTACTACTACTACTACTACTTCTACTACTTCTACTAATTACTACTACTACTACTTCTACTACTTGAAACAACTACTACTATTACCTCTTCTACTACTACTACCACCACTATACTTCTACTACTACCACTACTACTTATACTACTACCACTACTACTTCTACTAATTGCTACTACTACACTCTAAAAAATAGAATGTTAAATCAACATTTGAAAGGTTGGAGGAGTGACAACCTTTTCCAAATGTTACATCCAACTTTGTATAAAGCTAAATCCAACATTTTAAATGTTGTGTAGAACCATTTACAGTGGTAAATGCAACATTTAGAAAATGTTGTCACTCCTCCAACCTTTCAAAATGTTGATTTAACATTCCATTTTTTAGAGTGTACTACTGCTATTGTAACTACTGCTACTGCAGATGCTACTACTACTACAATAACAACAAACACCACCATCACTACTATTCTGTTGCCACAACCACCATTTTTTTAATTCTATCCTCTATAGGCCTTCTACGACTACCACTACCGTTTGGGCCCGGACTACTGATGATTACGATGATAATGTTAATGATCACCCCAATAATGGGTTAATAGAAATGTTGCACGAACGGACACAGTAGGGATAAAGTATTTGTTGAAAAGAATATATATCGGTTGTATGAAAAATTGTATGAAAATGGAGAAAAAATACGTTTTAATTGGTAAAGCCCAAGCATTTTATATCGGTCAACAATTCGGGTCGGATGTACGTCGGGCAAAGGAAGTGATCTATTCCTGTCCACCTTTTGTTTACAAACGGAGCGGTCATTGCGATAACGTACCATTGAATTTTCCTATCCAAAAATAACATTTAGATGTCTCGTGCCTGTTATTCACAAGCGTCCACAAATTGTGACATTCAACACCAACTTGGTATTTATACCGGTCCACACTAGTGAGTTGTTGAAACCACACTGGCCGCGGAACGGTTTTCAAAGTGGGGGGGGGGGGGGCTAAAATTGGTTTGGGCTAAAAATCACAATCGTATGGTCATTTTTACGTTTTTGTACATGGTTTTGGCTGAAGCCCCTCCCCCCCGCTTCCGCGGCGCCTGCAACACCAGTTATAAATCAAACCGATTCTGGTTTAACACTAATTGGTGTTCCTTAAATGCCAAATCTGTGTTAGCCTAACGCCAAACCGGTGTTGTTTTAACACCTCTCTGGTGTGGATCGATATAGATACCAGGCTGGTGTTGAATCAACACCGGTGTTTTTGCAGTGTCTGTGTTCCAGTTTAATTCAAACTCTGGTTTAAAGTTGTTTACCTATGGCTACCCAGTGGTGACACAAGACTCTAACAATAATTATCTGCTCATTTTGTGATTGATTGATTGCATTTATTCTTTTTCATTCCAAAATTTTACAAATGTTACAATGAAAAGCATAACACCAAAATATATACAGGAATGAAAAAAAGGAAATCCACTGGGAAGCAAAGCTTGTTAGTATGGGTTCCCTGTAATAAATAGTTAAAGTATATCTTTGATCAATGAAATTCAATTCGTAAATTAAAAAGGTTTGTACAATGAAAAAGAACACCTGTGGGGTCAAGCTTTTTATGTTTACTCACTAAGTTACAATTAAAGGGGAATGAAACCTTTGGAACAAATAGGCTTGTGTAGAAACAGAAAAATCAAAGAATAAGAATAAAGAAAGTTTGAGAAAAATCGGACAATAAATGAGAAAGTTATGAGCATTTAAATATTGCAATCACTAATGCTATGGAGATCCTCCCATTGGCAATGCAACAAGGATGTGTGATGTCACTGATGAACAACTTTCCTTTTGGAGGACTATAAAATACCCTCAAAATGTCTCTTTTTGCTTTTTCTTATGATGATACAAACTCTTTATCCATGATGTATTTTTAAAAAATATGTATTACATGCCCTCATGTAGAAAGAACACATAATCTATGGATAGATGTGATAAAAGAGGCAATTCAAGTGAAATATATACTAAAGTAATGGGGAGAGTTGTTCATCAGTGACATCACACATCCTTGTCGCATTGCCAATGGGAGGATCTCCATAGCATTAGTGATTGCAATATTTAAATGCTCATAACTTTCTCATTTATTGTCCGATTTTTCTCAAACTTTTGTTGATCTGTTTCTTTGATTTTTCTGTTTTCACACAAGCTATCTTGTTCCAATGGTTTCATTCTCCTTTAACAGTAAAAAAATCATATATCCCTGCTGTATAAAAAAAACGAGTTCAGGAGTGTGTGAACAGACAATCACTTGGACAAGACAGGACGAATACTCAAAACAAAAACAAAGCACTCATCTTTCATAACTTTCTTGGAATAATAAGTGAAAAACAGTTCTTTATCCTTAAAGGATGGGGAAACGAAAACAGGAAAATGAAAACGCATAAATCATAAACGTTTGTTTTTTGACATTTTTTTGAGCTTCCATAATTTTTAGCACAAAGTTTGACCCATGAAAAGGCCCCGTCACATCGTTCCGTATAAGCCTTGCATGTGATTGTCTGTATCTCACCATGGACCTACTTTGCTAGTAGGTCCATGATCTCACCCACCATGCCCACAATAAATATTCAGCATGTTCAAAACTTGCGTGCGCTTATGCAGGCAACTGCGTGTGAGATGCGTGCGAGATACTGTCAATACGGTCGACCTGTGGGTAGCAAAAATAGTTACATGCAAGTCACACTACTCACAAGCTTGTACGGAACAATATGACAGAGCAACAAGTTTAACTGGTCTTCAGAATTCGGGCCACAGTTTGGAAAATAATATTGTCATTAGACCACTTTCCTGTACTAAGCTACCATACTGCATATAAATGCATATGTTCTAATAATTATTCCCCAGAGCTGTTGGCCTAAACAGAGGAGATGTTTAATTGGAAGTGAAGAACAAAAAAAAGAAGATAAAAATAAAAGTGCCACATAGTAGGTCAATGGCCATGATGGCGAAGGGAAGACCTGGTTTTGTAACGGTACAAGATCTTCTGTTTTATCTGTTTTCCTGCCCCCTCATGGCGTGGCGTCGCCTCTTCTGCCAATACTGGTCCGTGAAGATAAAACACGCACAGAATCCCCGGAATTTCTTAACATACATTAATTTCAAAACATTATTGCTTCGTTTTCCGAACTACCAGTACCCTACTGCACCTACGTCCTCGAAAAGAACACAACCCCAATCGACATCACAACTCCAGGATATCCATCAAACTACCCTCAAGACACCAACCTCCTTTGGACATTTCAAGCGCCCTCTGGATGCGGACTTTCGCTAACCGTCAACGACATAGAGCTGGCAGCGGGGGACACTTTCAAATTCGGACAACACGAGGCCAAGACCCACATATACCAGGCTGATGACGAACTCGAGAGCGTAGTTAATAGCACGTTTCCGTTCGCCACGAACGAGTTGGTGTGGGTGACATTTTCTTCGGACATCGACAATGTCACCGCCAGGGGAATATGGCTGACAGTTGCTGTCGATCCAGGTGGGTATTGTAGACATGGTGAAGGAATTGTCATCATCCCCAAAATGAAACATCCCAGAAGCCGTGACAACAACTGAATGTTACGCCTTTTACATTTTATAATGCTGATTCCTTTTCTTTATTTTTTCATTTCCCTGAAAAGTACGCATGTGAGTGTGATCCCCTCCCTGTAAGGACGCCACTATTTGATAATACCCAGACCGTACAAAATTTGTATTCGTACCATTGTTTATTTTGTGGACCTACGTAACTCGAGGATCTTCCGATGTTGCTTAACACATGTTGATATATAGGGGTAGGTTATTCTTTTATTTTAGATAAGAACCTCACATTCGACCACTTTTTGTTGGGTTTGGAGTGGCAGGTCACACCGGCCTTTCCCCCTTGTCTTACATTTATTTACACCGTATGTTTACAATGCTAACATTTTCAATGAATGGCAACAAATTATTCATTAACCTTCAGATCCAACCGACCTACCAGACATTACTCCAATAATGGACGTTATATCACCTTTGGCTACAGACTTTATGGATCTTCCGTTAGTGTCTCTGGAACCAAGTGAGTATCCATATACCAATCTTTTGAATGAAATATAATGATGAATCATGTTCTGCATGGTTCCATGACATTTGCTCGAGCGGCAATTGCTCCGATTGAAAATCTGCACATCAAGCCAAACAAAACCTTACCGTCAAAACTTAATACATCCTAATCATTATCCTTACAGTATTCTGAACCAAAGACTACTGTAATCCTTAATCTAACCCTATGCCCTCTGGGTTATCAAGACCAGAGCATATATATCACAGGAAAAAGGCTTGATGTGCATGACTTATTTCTGTGATTTTTTTATTAATTTAAAGTTTGGCCAGTGATTTCAACAGTAAAATCTACTACAAATCATTGGATCTGATTGGCTGGGAGCAACTGTGTCGATGGAAATCGCTGACAAAGCGTTCATGAAACGCTTCCTAGTTGGAATTATGCATGTAAATTACATCATGTTCATCACCATTTTAACCAGCATCAGCAATTCATAATCATCATCACTATCATCATGACTACAGGTGGTCTGTTTGAACTTCACTTCATGAATGGAACTTATTGCACTATCGGCTACCCATCTACCAATGATCTCCGATCACCAACATCCATTTTGGACTGGTCATGCGTGATGCCTTTCCCACATGCAGTGCCCTAGCAACATGTCTTGCGATGACTGACCATGCTCCGCTCTGCCATGATGACCAAAGTCAGCAGAACTCCTTCCCAAACACTATCGGATATGGAACCACTTTTTTGGCATAGCTGTATCCACTCGATCATACATGCATTTTAAAGAGTTATCGGTCCCTGACAATATTCAAATTTATCTTCTACCACTAGACCCCCTGCGTCCCGTTATATAAAAGTTTCTCGTATAGTAACTTGACCATCCAATGGTAACTTTCATGCAATGCTTTTGATTGGCCGCTCAGCACCTTTACCAATCATTGCAGTTACCACTGGATGACCGGGGTACTACAAGAGTATAGTCCATGTAAGGGAACTGTGCTCTTTGTCGTTTATCCAGATTTACATTGCACGACGCACCCTTTTCTATTGTAAAATTTATATTACCACAAAGGCACTTGCGTAAATCATTCCAGTATTACATAAAAAAAGAGAATCACCATAATCGTCATCATCAGCAGCATCAGCAACGGAACCACTACCATGATCACCATTGCCATTTTTCATCCTGTTAACATGTTGTCCTCATCAAGTAACCAATGCGTAATATAAAGATATTGTCTATTCTATATCACTACTCAATGACGTGTTATCCTAAATGATGTCAAACTTTTCTTGTTTCTTGTCTTCATCAGCTACCCGGAGACGCCTTGGAGTTTCTATTCCATTAGCAGTTGGGCTGACTCTGGTTGCGTTTGGCCTAGGAGTGGCGGTGGTGTGCGCCTATCACAAAAAGAAGAGGTAAGTAATGCCCCTTTTACTTAAATAGCATAGCTGTAGAGTTTTACAGAATTGTATTTATGAATAACGGTAAGTTCGGAATAGTTTGAGCGAAGGATTTGACTTCGGGACTCAGCTAACAAAGACCACATACCTTATCTAGCTTTTCCTCGTAGTCCCTAAGTCATTGCTAAAAACTGTTTCTGTAACAGTATAGACTAACATCCTTATTTAGCTCTCATTGAAACCAACAAAATTTGTTGTGCACCAACACTTCCTGTAAAAGAGATGCTAGCAGACAAATAAGAATTTTTCTCACAAAGAACAACAACAGGAAACAGGACAAATGAAGAAGAGGAGGAAAAAGAACAAAGACCTATTCGGAGACCGTTTTCCTCCTTTCCCTAATCCCGACCTTTCGTTTGAGGACGCGTACGCTTATTTAGAACGGTAGTTCATTTTGGGAGAGACTTTTGGGCCCGTCGTCATGGTCGTAAAACTCCGTCCTGTAATGCAAATTGTGTGACATGAGATTTTTTTTTCGTTTCGCATCTGGAACGGAAACATTAAATTTGCGTTTCGTGTGCAAAATTCTGGTTGCTACTATGGTAACAGCGATATATCTGATTTAGGACGACTTTCCAAATCCAAATTTGCTTCCTCCCAGAGCTCGAGAGGCCGCCCGGGGACCCACTTCCATTGAATGGTGGATACCAGGCGCGACCACACGTAAAAAGGGAAAGAGTGGGTATACGTATAGGCCTATGTAGCGTTATGAGGGTGTGAGATACAATGATTAAAATACTGAAAAGGGATATATTTCCACTACTTGTAGGGTGTCACAACCCAAATACTTGTTGAGAGATGCATTTTCATAATCTGGAAAAGACCTTCCCTTGTTTAGGGTGCTTTTCGAAACCCCATGGTCGCGCCTGGTATCCACTCATCAATGGAAGTGTACCCCCCGGCAAACCCCCCCCCCCCCATTTCTGCGGAAAAGTAAAACATACTGCCCATTACATTGTGTGCTAGAAGCATATTGTTTATGTAGAAGGTGCTGGCAAAAGAAAAAAACTCCGCAAATTTAGACGGTTTATGGCCTGTTGCATGCTGTGTACATGTCAACGCATGGGAAATGATTCGGCTTGAGAGGGGATCTGACCCATGGAATCAATTGCCAGTGATCCACAAATAATGCACATTAAATGCAATATCGATTCGATGGACTGTAATGATCTATATCTAAGCCTTAATTCGGTAAGTTTTTCCTTACTCAATATGTACTCGATTTGTTTGAAAAACCACTTTCTTATCCATGTCATAATCTACATTTCGCATGTCTCCAGCCAGCTGGAGTCATAGCCATGATACAGGTACAGTCCCGCCGCGAGCTTAGGCAGGCAAATGGCATGGCATGGCATGCTGGTATCGTATGAAAGAGCTTTGCACACGAAAAGCAAGATCTATAGCGCCTGTAACACAAAGCTTGGCAATGATTGTAAAACAATTTTCTACGTTTGATTGTATTGACTGTAATGTATAATCAATCTAGAAATTCGAGTCTATGATTAATCGTTAACTTTTGAGTTACCCGACTCTAATCTCGCGTTGTAGAGATTTGCGAAAGGTGCCTATTACCTCTTAAACAACAACAGTGAAAACGAAAAAAAGTATACTGTTTCTAGATGTTGCACGCTTCAAAAAAATCCTGTGGTATAAAAGATGAGTTGAATATGTGCATTTTACCTTTTACACTATTCCTATTTTTACATTTCTGATTTTTTTTTAAATCAAATTTGAAATTTGTATCCATGCAGATCTACGGCGAACACCCCGACCTCCGACACCCGACCACCTTTAGGGATGTGCAACAATCCTATGAATCATGAGAAACGAGACATGAACCTAAACACACGTCAAGGATCATCTGCTGTTGCACAAACAGGACCATTGGAACCGGGTCTAAAGAACCACTATTATGAGATAGGAGAAAGCGAGTACAATCTGTTGTTTAGTACCCCCGGACCGCATGTGTACCAGGAAATATCGAAGAACCCACGCGGGAACAGCAAGAGGAGCAGGTCTACCGCCAGTTGTGACGGAAGCAAGAGGACCTTGAGCGCCGAACTTGATGTCGAGTTTTGTGAACTTACGAACATGATTGATAACATGCTACACCCAGTCTCTAAGTCGCATAGGTCACTCGGTGCAGGTAGTGTCGATGGGAGAGGTTCCCATCAAACGAGTGCTGGGCAACGCTCCAGAGCAAACACGGTTGACATCCCACGCGTTCGCCATGCTTTTGTCACACCAGCACAGAAACCAAACACTGTCTCAAGACCTCAGATGCCGGTTCGGAAGTATGCAATAGGTAAATTTGGTGTAAATCCAGTGAACATGAAAGGGGCTAGAAGTGTGGGCTCGATACCTATATTTCTGGAAACCGATATTAGAAACGCTAACTGTAGCCAATCAAATCCTGGTATTGGCCCTACGTACCAGCCCCTAAGGTCTACTGCATCAAAAGCACACTTGGCCCCAAATATCCTGAATAACAATGAACAGGCTGGGTATTATGTTTTGGAAAGAGGGCCCCCTGGGACTATTTCTTCTGCAGACTTAACACAGCCGGAATATTTTGTTCTGGAAAGTCAGTCTCCTGGAGTCGTATCTCCTGTAGGCTCATTGGTACTTTCTGACGGTGAAGGTTGGGAGATTGTTGACATTGTGCATTCACTACCAGAGCAGCGTCGTCGGGCAAATACGAGTGATCAACCTCGCAAGCTGTCGGGGCATTACACTGCATTGAGATCCACAAGTTTATTGGCCACTCCCCAGGCTTCGCGGAATCTAGGAGTACTGGACAAGCGCCTTGCGAAAAGTAATCCTAACCTGAATGCAGTCGGCGTCCAGCTGTGGAATAACCTTCGTAAAAGCTCAGAATCCTTGACGAAAACATCTCCTGGATATGGAAATGGACTTCGTTCGTTTGTCTCAGATGCTTTTATTGAGGAAGATGAAAAAGAAGAAAAATCCACTTACCAGCGACTCAGTAGACCTGCATCTTTGGTAAATTCCACACAAACTTCTAATCCTAAAAAAGAAAATACACAGGCGCCACAATCATCGCAGTATGAAACGCTTTGGAAGAACCAAACGCAAGTAAGGCCAGTTATGGAAAAGGAATCCATAGCCATTAGAAGTTCCCATCTTATTAATGGGGATATGGAAGATGATGGTGAATACAATGAGATAGACAGTACCGAACAGACATACCAACCTCTTAGTCGACCTGCGTCTTTGGAAAACCTAACATCTGGATGGACTCCTGCAGATGAAATCACCTCGCCTCCTTTACCTAGTACACAGTACGAAATGAATAGGAAGAGTGTCCAGATACGGCCTACTGTTGACGTGGTCCTCGGGAGGGAGCTTACGACTGTCGGGAGTTTCCAGCTTGTTTCTCCCGCGAGGCGCTCTGATAAAATGGCAAGTGCCACCATTCAGAGACCCCAGACCGACGATAGTGATTACGATGAACTGGACATGGAAAACGGCGCAGATGCAACGACTGAAACAAACCTAAGCAATCTATACATTGACATTTTGGACGAAACCCAAGACGTTCCCACTCAGATGGGATTGGAACATACTGCGGGAAACAAGAGTTCTGGTGACAAGAAACTACATAAGCCGCATCATCTTTCAAAATCATCAGGCACCAGAAACAACAAAGAGACAGCAAGTTCCATTGGAAAAGTCGATGATGGTCCTAGCCAACCTACAGGGGGCGCCACGTTGGATAGAGATTCAAAGAATCGTCTTTCAACAACGTCAGGGGTATATTCATCAATAGATCTGGAGGGAAATGGAGACGATCTGACTAACGGGGAAGGAATTTACAGTGCAATCAGTGGCGAGAGCAGCGATGAAGATGACGATATCCATGAGTACATCAGTGTTGACGATGTGTGTCCAAGATAGTTCCAATCAACCCTTGATCCTTTATCTCTCATACGGTTCAAATATGTATGATAGACAACCTTTGTACACAAATATCAGAAACTTTACTTTGATATCTGACAACGAAACGTTTCGACGGGATATACTTATCATCATCGTCGTCGTCGTCGTCCGGCTGTGGAATGAAACTGATGAAATATTGAGACTTAATTCTGTCTTGTACACTGGTATGATCATGCTCAACATGCTCAAGAGACCTAAACCATACTTACTTTATATTTATTACTCCTTGTTTATGCCAAGCTTATCCAGACCTAAGCTAAATCGCATAAAACAAAACTGTACAGCGTTGACATTTTGATAAAGTTGTGGTATTGACAATTTTAGACCGTGTGTCATAAAAGTGCATATCGACTGTACGCAAACTATAATACGTTAATTTAGTCGTACTCTTTAGGGTTGACTTTTCTGGCTTAGCAACGAGCGAGGTGAATATTCATTATTTTGATATGTATAAATTATGTTTATCGTTAAAGCAACCGTTTTTGTCTTTCAAATGGCAGATCATTGCACACTTTCTTACATTTTCTGAACATTAATTAATTTTTGTGGGATGAATGGGAAGTTGGTTCGTCGTGTCCTGATTGGCTAACCTTTCATATTACCCAATTATGCTGTTATATGCATAGCTTCTGTTCATGACATTATCATGACAATGCGAAAGGCCCAAACTCTGCGACCTTTCTAGATAGGTTGGAATTACATGCATTGTTTAGAATTCTAATGTTGCTTGATTATTCAGACTCTTCTTTCTTTTTCTAATTGGGTCTACGCATATGCAATATAAATTAAATGGATACAAACACAAGTGTACGTAGGTTCCTCTTCTTATAAGTATAATCCCTAGGAATTATTTAATTAGGGTCCAGATTATAATTCGTTTGTTGCAGTTTCTTACATAGCAATAAAAAGTATGGGCTGATTATTGTACACGAGGCCATTCCCCCACCTAATTTTACCAAACTCCTCGTAGCCTGAGGTTTGAAGTTGATCATTTTTATTTCTAATGGAAAGAACATACTGATTCGTCAAAATAAAAATAAAAAAGAAAAAATTTCAATAAATGTTTAATTTTCAAATGGTTAAAAAATAATCAAGGAGCTTCCTTGAAATAATGAACCCTGCTCATCATACCCTCTGGGGTAAAAACTCTAAAAAAAAATAAGATCATTATATGCATCATTTCACTCTTCTACGAAAAAAATATCGGTCTCGTGAGCTTTCTGAAATATATTTGTAAAATTCCAATCGCATGACATGTGAGGGAGTTGCTCGCATTAGAGGTCAACAAAATCACACCGCAACCCCCCTCCCCGAATTTAATTCTTTGATGTGTTTCGGTTATACGTTCATTAAAATGGCTTCAACTCTTATTAAAACAAACTCGTCCTCAAGCAGAATCTGCCTTTTGAAATGCATTTAAATCATCTTTTTTTTAAATCAAATACACTTAATATGTTCTGCATTTTCTGATGTTTCGAGAATGGGGCACTATTTGTATATAATTATGAGCATTGTTCATAATTGTGTATAAAAGGAACTAATGTGTATTAAATGCATATAGTACTGATAGAACGGTTTGATTCTTACATAGCACAAATATAGATCAACATATTGTAGCTAGGCATGGCTTGCTTACCCGCCCTCTAGAGAGAGAGAGTGGAAACATTATTATTATTTATTATTATTTCTTCGGCAAATAATATACAAAAATACATTTCACTGTAAACAATACAACATAAGAAATATCAACCTTTGGAACGCCAGGGACAGAAAAGGTTAACTTAATTAATGCGGCATGAAGCCTCCTGTCACAATTTCAATGGTTGATTTGCAATATGTATTAATAACTAAACAATGATAAAATACTCATAATTATAAAGGGGTGTAGCATGCGATTAATAAAATAAATAAATAGATTTAGTTACTTGTAACTGAAAATGAGTGGAAATGACGGGGAAAGAGAATTAAGAAAGCTGTAGGTGACAAAGAAAAAGGAAAGGAGAGAGTGGGAGAGAGAGGCGAGGGGTGTGAAAGGAAAAGAGAAAAAAAACAGAAAGAATAATGGGCATAAGTGGTGCCAGCATTCATTTCTTAGAGTTAGATTTGAGATAGAAGGAGAGACAGACAGACAGATCCAGGGAGAGAGGATTAGGGAAGGAAAGGAGGAAGGAAGGAGAGAAGGATTAGAGAACAGGAGCTGTTATCTTATTTTTATTCTTTTGGATGCATTTTCAGCTACCTGTTGTCGACTGCTTTCCGCGGCACCTGGAGAAGGGGGACGGGTGAGAGATGGCAAGTGGGGCTTAATCTGATGACTTGAATAGACAGACAAGAGGAAAGAAAACCAGAAAAGGATGGGGCGGGGCTAATGAAAATGACACAACTGAAAGATGTGTTTTCGCTGACAATGTTCAGGCTTATTTCAACCGACGGCTAAGAAAACACTTAACCCAGCAGGAGGCTGGTCGAATACAGAAGACCATCCTCCTTTGGCTTTTTCAATTATCAGAATTAATAAAAGGAGGGGCAAATGAAAGCAAGGGCGAAATAGGAATGAAGGTATAATGGTATTTTAGTAGGCCCTATATTAATAGGCCCATAGTTCCATACAGAAAAATATTGACGTCACCTTTAGGCAGTGGCGTATGTTGCGAAGAGAGTGAGAAGTAAATGTTGATATTTTTGTTACAAATGTCCAAATTTGTGATTGATTTTCACAAAGTATTCAGAAAATAATATTACATTTCACCCTCCACTCTTGCCTTTTCTTTTTTCCCCCTGGTCGTGTTTTTTATTTTTTTTTTTGGGGGGGGGGGGCAAGCGCCCCAAACCCCACCCACTCATCTGTACGCCACTGCCTTTAGGACATTTTGCTCCACCCATCACATCAAAATACCATGGCGCCGCCCAAGAGCCAAAGCCCAAAAGAATGACAAAGTCCAAGTTCTGGGAACATCCACCATAACCACTTAAGGGGACGATTCATTTCAATTTCTCTAGGAAGTCACTGATGTGTGCTTGAAACACAAACTTTAAACCAATTCCTTCCGATTTAAATGATGTTTACATTTGCCGAATTTATGAGTTTATGATAAGGCGACCGTTTGACTGCAGAAGAAATGACGCACGTGGTATTGACCGGACTCTTGGTGGTATTACATTACCACTGACTGCTACTGCTCAGTCGGGAGATTAATGACGTCACAGTTAGATCTTCTTGCTCTATTCAAAATATCGAAATATAGATATTCCCTGGCACCGCTCCTGAGTCAACGTACAGCCCCCTATCTGCCTATCTGATTCTGCGGACAGGCCCTGACTACTACTACTACTACTACTACTACTACTACTACTACTACTACTACTACTACTACTACTACTACTACTACTACTACTTCTATACTACTACTACTACTGCTGCTACTACTGCTACTACTGCTACTACTACTACTACTACTACTACTACTACTAATATACTACTGCTACCATGACTACTAATACTACTTCTTCTAATACTACTACTACTAATTCTACTACTACTACACTACTACTACTACTCCTGTAATACTACTACAACTATTAGCCGGACTATTATGCAAATATACTTATACGATTACTTTCCACTGTGCACATTCTCCTCCCTCGTTCCGCCTTTTCTTTTTTCACTCCTCTCATCCTTCCTTTTTCTTCTTTTGAATTTTTCTGCATTTTTTTCTTCTTCTTTCATCATTATATCCCATCCAAGTTTTCACACATCCACACTTTACAACCTGACTGATACTGAATCATCGTGTTCTTGTATGAGAAGAGGAAGTCGGATGGAAACGTTTGCTATTGGAAAACAATGAAACATCAAGAATAAACCCCAATAGAAGGTGTATTGTGTTCAATATGAGAATACGCCTTCTGCTCCCGCTCATCAAAATGAATAAGTGAATTTGAATCTGACCGGTCTTGCAAAATAAATGACATAGCAATCGGTCCTCGATGCCGCCTTAGGTCAGGGTTACACAAAAACCGAATTCTCCAGAATAAACTCGGAACGATTCCAGCCGAATTCGGTGGATTCGAATGTTCCCGAATCCGACCTGATTTTTCTCGCATTCGCAGAGGGAGAACAGAATACTCCCAAAACCACCCGAATACGTGTATTCGGATTGATTCGCAGCTGATTCGGTTCTGGTGTAACTAGGCCTTTTCTTGCAATCCGACTACTAGTAATCCATCTGCAACTATTCGACTATTTAAGATGCGACTCGCGCATGAATGACATTACTACTCACCGATTGGCTAACATTTTTCATTCATCTTCCAATCCCATGCAATGTCATTGTGGCGAGGTAACAAGTATCAAGGTCTTGTGATTATACCCTTGTCATTTTATCTGCATGACCTACTACGACAAACAAGATAGAATTTTGAATTTAAATTTTACTATTGCCTATCTTGCATTCCGGCTACTCATCTGTTGCTATCCGACTATTCGAGATGCGACTCGCACGGGAATGACTTCTCATAGAATTGCTAAAAGTTTCATTCAGGCCAGGCTCCTTCTATAAGATCAAATTTTTAACGTCAAGTGTTTATTTTAGAATACCAAATAATTCGCGGCGCCTTACAGCTGTCGATTTCTAATGCTGTTTTATTTTTTAGTAGTCATTGAATCTATGTTCTGGCGATGTTTTGTTGCTGCCAATCTCCTGCTCTAAATATTGTGATTCGTGATGATTTATGATTAAAAAAAGAAGATGCTGATGAGGGCTAGCCCACATTTGGTGGATCAATATACTAACACATAATTGGCGACCCCACGATGAATAAATAAAGAGAACATGACAATGGGCATTGATCAAGTCGATTGATTAAATAAAGTTAACCCTAGATTCGCTTTTGACAGAGAGACTTTTGCCCAATTATCAACCTAATAATTGATCCAATCCTGGTATGAAAGTTGTCCAAATATTTCATTTTATGAAAATGTGATAAGAATTAATTCCAAAGAGTTTTTGTTCGATTGTTTTGTTGTAGACAAACGTTTAGTCGTGAGGTTAATTTGGATTTGTTTGGTATACCCACCATCAGTAATAGTTAGAGTAATGATTATGAGGTAACAATAAAAAGGATGGTAATGACAATGGGGCAATATCACCCCCTCTTCCAAGAATTATTCCCATTAACACAATGAACTTGAGACTCAAGTGGAGAGTATTTCACGAAGCATCTGGACAGTGCTATTAAACCGACAAATTTCGCTCTTATCCAATCAGATGCATTGATTTCAGTAGTTTATAACAGTTGTCAGTGAAAAGTCACTGACTATTCGCTTCATGAAACGCTTTCCTGGTGTCAACCTGTAATTCAGATGGTATCTTTGACCCGATTGTCGTTTTGAAACAAGGTGTTTGGAGACTGGAAAGCGGAAATTCGGTGGATAAAGGAAAAGAGAGCACAATGGTCTCACCTTCCTGTACGTTTAAGGGCACAGGAACAACATGTAGATATCAAGCCGTACCCACTGCCAATAATAAATAAATAATAAATAACCACGGGCCAAACACGGCGGCAAAAGTGAACTCTGATCATAAGGAACGCGAGAAAGATACAGCCATAATAGATTTAACGTTTAGAGACGTATGTAGTATGTCCATGAGTCGATGCAGTGTGTTTAGAAACGTTGCGAGCTGCAGACTTGGACAAGCAAAAAAAAAATGGGAAAAATGCAAAAATGCAAAAGATAACGTTTTATGAATGATTATCTTTGTTATAAATTTTTGGCTGTAAAATTTATGCCTAAAATGTAATGATTCAGATTTTTTTATTAATTCTATGTAGAGGGTGGGTGATCGGGGGCAGCAGCAGTGATTTAAGTATGGGAAGCCAAAAGTATCAAAATTTGTTTTAAGTTGTACGTTTCTTATGTTTACTTTGCTCTTTCCTGTTCCATCGATGGTGAAGACAATAATCTATATATACTTCCTAAAGATGATGATTGATTTTAGAGCCAAATGAGCTGAAATATGATATCTCTAACCGTATAGTGATTATGTAACAATTGGTTATCCATACTCAAACCACAAATTTAAACCTGAGTTTAAGTTAAACCTGACCTCAGAATACGGGCCAAGGACGTCAGGTAACTGATTGTGCAATGATTCAAGCGACGTGTACATTTAATACAATTGCTCGGGTTGATCGGGTTTAATTAAAGCATTCTTGGTAGATTGTGTTTGGGGTAAACGTTATGAATAGTCAAGTTGAAAAGATAACTCCCACGTACATTGTGACGCATCCCACACTGCCCAAAGGCTGGTGGGTATTCGGCATATTATGCTGTTTGAAAACGCGGTAAGCAATTCAAAGCAGACCATCTTAGTTTTCTGCGCATCCTGTCCGCCAAGCACTTAAAACAACGCAATGAGAACCAAACAATAGAGATTACCTTTATAATTCCTTTTAAACTTAAAGGAAACCAAAACCCAAGAAGAGAAGCAATCTTATTGGAAAGAGTAACGTGAGAGGAACAATTTAAAAAAGAGTTTCATCAAAATCGGTTATGAAATAAGCAAGTTATGGACGATTAAAAAGTCTTGTTGTACTTACTATGTGGATCCTCAAATTGGCAAACGTGCTTCAAAATGACTGATTTTGTGGACAACTCTCCATTTGTTTTGTACACATATTTTCAGATTTTCCCCTTTATTTTACATATTTCACACTATCTCCTCCTGACCTTGACATATGTGGTGTGGACTATATTTTCCCATGACATATGTTGTGCTCAGAAGGAGGCAAGATGCAATTTGAAAGATACTGAGAAAAATCTGAAAATTTGTGTACAAAACAAATGGAGAGTTGTCCACAAAATCAGCTATTATGAAGCACGTTTGCCAATTTGAGGATGCCCATAGAAAGTAAAACAAGAGTTTTCAAACTCCCATAACTTGCTTATTTCATAACCGATTTTGATGAAACTTTTTTTAAATTGTTCCTCTCATTCTACTCTTTCCAATAAGATTACTTTTCTTCTTGGGTTTTGGTTTCCTTTAATGATAATACTGAATGAACATCCTGTTGCCCCTATTTGACTCTGTATCATGTATTCTATCAAGTAGACCCATCTGATGGTATATTTGCATGGCCTAGGCCTATACCATATCAAACCCTCTTTCTCTATTCTCTTTGCTAATTGATAACACCTTGGCAATAAGCGTCAGAGACAATCGGAACATTCGGAAAGGGAGTGTAGTGTGTACCGATGTTGCTATGGTGACGCAAAATAAGGGTAGCATTGAGAGCAGATTTTCCTTGTAAAAATTTTCTCTATTCTTGGATGATGTGACACCCTCAATCTGAGCTAGGTTTTGTGTGGTTCAGTAGACATTAATGATATACAGTGCTGTGATCTTTGTTGAGGTTACGGATTGGCTGTTAAAATTAATATCATGAGACGGATTGTCAGCATGTAGTTTTTTCACATCCAAGATCGCTTTCTAAAAAATCAAGGAATATGCAAGAGCTTCAATCGCTATTTTTTTTGTTTAAGTTTCTGTTAGAGGGATGACAAAGTAAGGCATCTGCAAAGATCGTCCGTAGTTCGTTTTCTACCAGAGTCATATGATAGGGCCTACGTTTCCTCCTTGGTCCAATAGAACACCACTGTCAGGACAGTGCACAACTTGACAAAACTCGACAACCAACGCGCTGTGACGGCAGTGTGAACGTTCGTGGTGGATAAGATTATACGAGCGCATGAGTCAATGCGGACTGAGCTTAAAAGAAGAAACAATAAAACAAACAACATAGGCTTTTATTGAACAAAATAGCATGGTATCCTAACCATTACGGTCCACTAAAAATGTAAGACGATCATTCGTGACGTCATCCAAGGAGTCCTCGATGCTCCGATGACTCATAGCCGAGATTTGGGAAATGGACATTGGTCGGGTCTCGGAGTTCTCACGCCTCCAAGGTGTTCCAGAAACGAGCATTTGGTTCTCAAAAAGTCTTTTGCTTGTCGTCAACCGTCAGGACCTAGGTGTTTGTGGTAGTTGTCACTGCGTCCAGCATGTCAGAGTTTTAATCAAACCCTAAACAGTGACAATGATGATGATGTGGTTATTGACCGCTTGTTGGGGATTGTACAATGGTGGATTGGCTCAAATCATAATTTTCTATCATTCTATATAGGCCATCGTCATCGACTGTTGTGACTTCATTTTCGTTCAACCTCCAACGTCTAAGGAAGCCCAGTAGAGGAATCAGACGTTTCCCTTTAACCAGCTTAACTTCAAATTACAGTGATTCTATCTGGTGAAAGTTTGCTTGGAAATTATGTTGGAGTTTCCTAGCCAAGGTGAAGTTCGGAACTCAGAAGACTGCATTATTATCCGTGCGTTAATAAGTTCTTGCTTTTATCGCCGTTCATAAGGATTTTCTGGTTGCCCAGGACAGTAGTTTACACGAACTGAAGAGGACAGAACCAATTTCGATCTATTTCACTCTGATTCTCTGTTTTTCATAAAACCAATATCTTCGTGCTTTCTTTGATGATCTCTAAAAGCTGGGAAACGCTCGGAATTGATTCCTCGTTGGAAGATAAATGAAAATATTTTATCGGTATTTGCATTTTAAAAGTTGAACTGCATCTTCTGTAACAAAGCCTTTAAGATGTTCAGGCTTACTAGTTGTCTTATTCAAGCATGGTTGCTGAGCACATTTGTATGCATGGCGACTGCCAAACGTGATGGTACGTACAGAGGCAATATTTTAATGGTCCATACACGATTTCGTCAACCTTCTCTTAACCCATCAATTTTGATCAATACAAATTGATACGCGTCTGGATTTTTTTTATATTACAAATCACGTAGTTTCTGATTAATATTTCAAACTCTTTTTTCAGCTAATAAATATACCACATTTCAAATTGAAAATCGTATCAATTAATTCCCAGCACAGTCATGACAATTTTACAACCGATTTGAAGGCGCTGCATTTCACAATGAAGTTAAAACTGTACCCAAGTTTTATAAGGGAAAGACGTCTACTCTTACCAAATTTATCTTAGGCAATAGTTTAAATTATGGGTAGCCGAAAATGTCAGAACTTTGTTTATTTGTTTATGTACACGGTTTGTCTCTTGTTTTTGCTTTATTCCTCATTTTAATGGTAAAGACAAGCTAGTATTTAGTCACATTCATATTATTCACAGACGGTTATGAATGAATTGGTCGCCGAATGTACTGCATGGCGTGTTGAACCTGGATTGCTGAAAATTTAAGTGTCACGGTTGATTATTCCATAGTGAGCCCCAACTCTAAACCAGAGTTTATTAAATCAAACCCCGGTTCAGCAGACAGAGTTTCCAAGAGCTCAGTTACACAGAAAATATCTCGACAAAGCTCCATGTGTTTCATTCAGGCATTAATATCTACATACCTTTTGTTTTACGTGTTTCATTTAAGTTCCCTTTTAATATTCATTTGATTTTTTGTTGTGTATTTTTAAAGCAGTTATTTCTGCATTTATTAATAATGATAAATCAAGTAGATATATACAAGTTAAGTAGATATAGACATAATTCATGTAAACAATAACAAATAAATTTAAATGTAGAGGCCAGCTATCGTAAGCTGAAAGTTTGGAATAATTGCAGCTCTTCATTGCTCTCTCGTACAACCCCAAGAGTACTCCTCAGTTCCTATTCATGTTTATGTACATTGCCTATTTCTAAACTTGCAGAAATCGAATTACATCCTGGACACCCATACAATCTGACAGTGACTAGCGGTTATCCCGAGGTCAGCCGACCGCCGTCTACCTGGCTCGTTCGGGCACCCGATGATTGCCGAATTCTAGTTCGCTTCGTGGAGTTTATGCTGCAGAACATCGACGATACGCTGGTCGTCGGGACGGGTTCGAGTGTTCGGGATACTTCGTCAATCCTCGCGAGATTCTCGGGGCTTTTCCCAAGCCAGAGCATACTCGTCCCCTCCCAACGGGCTTGGTTGAAATTGAATTCAACTTCAGGGGGCGCCCTACCACACAGGCTTGAAATAATATTAGAAGGTGAGAATAAGATTTTTAAAAAAAAGCCTAGCTTGAGGAAAAAGCGCGTAAGCCATATTATCTGTTATCCTTATTTTATATAAAAGTCGCTACATACTTCGGGAAATCCGGCTCCATATCTTTTGTACAACCACAAATCCAGCCAAGAGAAAATATACATCAAGACAGGTTCGGAGGAAGTCAAAGATGTTTGTATGGTGCCAGCTATGAGGCCTTGATATCATACAATGCATAGAATGCGATTGGGCCAGGAAAAATAGCTCAATTCAAATGTCAATGAAAAATCTTAGGGCACATTTATTCGCTAAAAAGATATATTTATAATGATCAGGGACCACTGGCACTAACAAGAATTAATGATATATGGAATAAACAAGAGGAAATGACATCTCTGTCACAAACTCCCTTGTTCTATCAGGCGTCGTTTTTTTCCAAAAAGGTCTTTAATAGATACATTTATCCGGAATGCATATTTTATGTTCTTATTACTTTTTTGGAGGCGGGGTGGATAGGAGCATAAAATGGCTTTCCCTTGATTTCAGTTTCACTTCGAACCTTTATATTCTGCATTTGACAGTTAAAAAGCATATTTTCTTATATTTTTATGTTTTGGGAGGCCGGGTGGATACGAGCATAAAATGACTTTCTCCTAATGTTAGTTTTACTTCGAACACCTATATTCTGCATTTGACAGTTAAAAACATTTTATCTTTTGGTGACAATATCTGATGATCAGAGAAAATTATGGGATTTTAGTAGGAAATTACCCTATGCGCATCCACAAAAGGTTTGTCATTACCTGGAAATTGTGAACTCACATTAAACTCTTTTATTATTATCGTTTGGTTGCAGTACTATTTTCACAGGAAACCACGTTTAGCTAAATAGCAGGAAGATGCGCCACTAAATACCCGGTTACATTGTGAAGTAATTGAACTATTTATTCCGATCGAAACCGATTTATATTCGATTTGATTTGATTTATTTCCACATTCCAATAACAAAAGTATATTCAAGTGTAACTTTTTCTCAGCATAACGTAACAATAAGTAAATGACAATATGAATAGCATGTGTATTCATACATTCTAACAATCTAAATGAAATATACTCATACTTAATAAATTTCTTTTTTATTAATATTTAAACAAATAGCATAAAAATATATATACTTATATCGCCTACTACATTTTTAGATGGGAGAGACCGCCATCTCAAGCTAATTAGAGATTGAAATTGATAAAGGCCTCAATTCATTCGTGATTCCTTCTTGTGTTATGATAGGTTTCTAATTCATGGGCTGAGGGCCGAGTGAACGATTTTTTTTCGGGGGGGGGGGTCGAAGGTGCTGGTTTGAAAGAAAAATGCTACAAAATTAAGGTGATTTCTACTTTTTAGCAAACCAACATTATTTCCATGGTGTGCTGCCTGCGGTGTATAACACACGCAACACCCCCACTTCTCAGAGCCATGGATAAATTAATGCCCCTTTTACACAGGATTTTCTTAACCCCGGACTATCGCTAACCCCGTACTATCCTTAACCCCGTACTATTTTTTTTCCTTTTCACACATGCCAAATTGTTATTGCTAACCCCGGATAAGGAATGCTTGCTTTTTACACACGAAACTCGCTAACCCGGACTAGTGGGTTTTGTCGATCATTCGTAGTACAAGTGCTTCACTCGTACACTTTTTACACACGCTACAATTTCCTTAACCCCGTACTTTAGTTGGGGCCAAATTGCCGTTTAGCCCCACCTATAGTACGGGGTTAAGCTTAGCCCACTTTCGTTTTACACATGCGATCTTAACCCCGTACTATTGCTCTTAGCACCGCAATTGGTGGGATAACCCTGCTTTTTTGCAGGGCCAAATAATCCCGTACTATAGGTGGGGTTGCAAAAACGCTGTAAACGAAAGTGGGCTAAGCTTAACCCCGTACTATAGGTGGGGCTAAATTGCCATTTAGCCCCACCAATAGTACGGGGTTAAGGAAATTTTAGCCTAGGCCCCTTTTGACTCTCCGAAATTTTAGCCTGTCTAAAAAGGGTATATGATACATCGATTCACTTCGTGTGACAGAGACCTAGGGGTCAAGATACTGTCGCACCGGTGCGCGGCGGCGAAACGAACTCCAGACCGACCAGAGCTACCAATGACATACTATCGTTCGGTTTGCAGTCGGTTCTTGGGTGTGACTGTCCCATGATAAGTTTATATATAGTGCTTGCCTACCATCACAGACAGTGGAATACAATCATTACACAGATAACATACCCATACACACCTTGACCGATTGATTGTGGTTTCTCCTTGAACGATTCAATGGGGGAGATCAGATTGTAACACATATTGTAGATTTGATGAGATCAGCATTCTTGTAGGCCAAAGCAATATAGGCCAACCTATAGCGATTGGAATGATCGTGTTTATAGTTGCATTTTACATTGGAATCATGGCGTAATTACGGCCACACAAAATAAATATAAAAAAATGACGATGAAAGCGGGGCGAATTTTCTAAAAATAAAAAAAAGTTGCGAGCAGTCGAAGCGAGCGAATATGTTTGCTTTTCAAAATCATAATCGACTTTTTGTATAATGATAATATTAATAATTTTAATGATGATATTAGTAATAACATGCAACATTTATAAAGCGCTTAACACAAATGTCTCTAAGCGCTGCATACTATTACCATGATTACCCAGCGGTATTAGCACGGCTACCCTGATCGGACGCTCGAGCATTCAAGTAATTCCTTCCTACCGGGTACCCATTTACTACACCTGGTTGCAGAGTGGCAAATGTTGATACACACGGGTGCTGTGGTGGGATTTGAACCTCAGACCTTGTCAAGTCCGGACTCCGGAGACTTATCAACTGAACACCTCTTCAAAAATATATGAATTATGTATAAATTCTGACTTTATATGTAATTTACACCTTGCATTGCATCTCAAGTATTTCTAAATTTGCTTTTTATGTATTCTTCGGAGTCTCATGACGCTAGTTCTTGCCTACGATAACCCTTTTCTTCACCCATAAAAGAATACGGACTTCTCTGTCCCGGTTGAGTTCCTTTCTCCAAAATACCGCCATTGCTCCTTATACTTGTAAAGTTGAACATTATCGTTAAAATAAATCCGAGCACGAAGTCCCTTTTATTGATATTACTTCAGGAGATCCTTATCTGAAAATCTGCAATCTTTTTTCATATAATCAAACTGCTCTTTCCTTTTTTTTCATTTTAACGGGCAATATAGGCTAATTGTTCCTTCGAAAATGGCTTAATATTAAGAAAAATAAAAATAAAGAATGCCGGAAGTATAAAACCCTAAGAGTCGTAATTTTCCTGATTCTGTTTCAGCTATACATCATGAGAGAGATGTTGCTCTTTCGGACAACCAAACTACCGAAATTTCATCGCCCGGATATCCTCACGACTATCCGAATTACGCTGATATCGTCTGGAGAATTTCAGCGCCCACCCAGCAATCGGTTACCTTCCGGTTCAAGGATATACAAATTGAAAACCGATACGATAAGATTACCATTGGAGTAGGATCGGATTACAGTGACCGAAGAAACCATTTGGCATTTATCACGAGTCATTACAACAAAACCGATTTGCCGACGGACCTAATCGTACCCGGTTATAACAAAATTTGGTTGAGGTTTCAGACCGATAATTCAAAAGCATTCCGCGGTTTTCTGATCGATATAACTGCAGGACCAGATCAATTTGAAGGTATGTATTACAAAATTACTTTTATTATAATTGGTGTATTTATGATTGGTATAATTATTTCTTTACAGAAAGCATAAACCGAAAATAAATTTGCATAATATAGAAGGAATAGTCAATAAAATAATGAGTCATTCACGTTAAAAGCTGGTCACGTTTTTTCAAGAAGAGATGTCATCAATAATAACTTCAAAAATTTGATCTCATTGTTCTTATCTAAAAAAAATTACTAACAAGCAATTGCCCTCTCTTTCTTTTACTCTCCCCTTTTCAAGAATTTCAGGTAGAACTCGGAGAACAACAAATCAATATCACCTCCCCAATCAACATCGCGTCAGAGAACTACCCCTCCCCTTATCCAGAGCATCAAAACATCACGTGGTATCTGAATCCACCAATCAACAAATCGATTCGCGTCGACGTCATCTCCTCTCATCTTGAATCCAAGCACGACATTGTTGAAATCAGTACTACCTCAGCGAAAGACGATGTCCTAGTTCTAACCGGGAGTTTGGCTCCGCGAGGGTTTTCTGTCGAATATCCGGCGAACGAATCAGTTACGATTCGGTTCGAATCGGATTACAGCGTGGAGTACCAAGGCTTTTGGTTTCGAGTTAGTGCCATCGAAAGAGGTGGGTTTCGCGATCACTTGTTTATTCTGTCAGAAACACAGAAACAAATGTCCCATTGGCCATTTTTTTTGTTTAAACAAAATCATTAAAACCAATGAAACTAATAATTCTTAACACACTGGCCAAAAAAGGCCTATATACCTGTCAGAGCTGACATAAATGCCTATTCCGATGTTAAAAAAACACAAGGAACAGTGAAAATATAGCTTTAATCATTATGTTAAAAGAAAGTGTTTCAAAATGCGAGCTATGCTGTGTAGGCCTAATTGTTCTCTGAATAGCTTATCGCATAGATGTGGGGGTGTTCTCTCTTTCTTCTGTATACAATATTATTTTTTTCATTTGTCTTTTCAGAGAATATAGTCACCCCTATTCCGAAGTTAGAATCTCCTGAGAATTTTCCCGACACCGGCGGATCATCTACGGATAACAATGATTCAAGTAAAGTCACTTTGTAAATTCATCTCTTCTGAATGAAACCTGTATACAAATAGTTTTATTGAAAATTAATGGCTTGTATCGTTTTACAAAATGAAGCTTTAATGTTTATAGAAACAAACTGTTCCGCGAGAAGATCGTGAGGAAATGATTATGTAGGCCCATAAGCCCCAAGCCTCACATTATGATGTTAATAATTTATTAGGCCTATGCCATGATTAGGTCTACCCTTAAAAAAATATGAGAGATAAAGAGATAATTAAAGAAAGATTCGGCTGAAACCAGAAATCAGACATTTGAGTATTGATTATGTCAGTAAAAGCCTCTGAGTCAGCAATATACACAGGGCAGGACGAAAACGTCCATCAACTGTCGAGCGTACCTATGATGTGGTATTCCAAATTTAAAGTCCTCTTTAGCCCCCCCCCCCCCCGACCCCACCCCATGATGCCTGAGTCAAATATCTATCGAAAACAATAGACGAATCAACATCCTACTCCTTCTACTATGCAAGTTATGTTTAACTTTTGTCAATGTCATCTATGATGAATTCATCCACAGTGTGCTTCACTTGACCCAGGTGAAGTAAATGGGTACCGACAGGAAGTAATTGTTCAAAATGCTGTGTGCACCTGAAAAGGTAGCCTAGCTTAGCTGGGGTAATAATAATAGCAGAGCCCGCTGGGAGAATGGATTTCGGAACTGAAGCGGCTACCCTGGGTAAATGAGTAAATATACCGTTATTATCATTATTACTATTATTATTAATGATAATTATGAAAACATTTCATTTTGATTAATCTCAGATGGATTTATGATCCCGATGCTCTCTGGTATTGGTGTCGCAGTCTTGCTTATTCTGGTTTCAACACTGATCATTTCCTGCTACTGCGTTCGGAGGTATGTAATCAGTATTATGATCATTGGTGCACAGATTTGGGGTTGGGCCAAGTGACCCCCCCCACCAAAAAAAAGAGAAATAATAATAATAATGATAATAATGATAATAAATGAAGACTAAGAAAAAAAGAAAAGGGTTAAATATTATTTTATTTTCTAAATATTATGTCGAAATCTATCACAAAATTTGATTTTTTTTTTATCAAAAGGGTTGACATTTTTGCTCGCTCTCTTCGCTTGCTCGCAGTTTGAAGAATGTTTTGTGCCACGCGCCATGTTTGACCTCCTCCAAACTTCTTGCAAATTACGATCCTGCTGGAGATAGAACATAATGCTGAGTGATATACATATTCGAAATGAATTTCGCTTCAATTTCGTATTTATTAATTTCCAGAAAAAAGGATCATTACATTGCATACATTTAATAGCAAAACTAAGATTAATCAAAGAGTGCCAAACTTGAGTTATTATTTCGTTCCATTGATAACAAATGATGATACACAATTTACAGTAACGAATCTTCTCGGACCAGTTCCCGAAACCTTACTTATGAACAAACTTGTGGATTTTTTCTTTCTTTTTTGCACATTCGGCCAATCAGATGTGGGCGTTAAAGTTTTGTGTTTCAAAATTCACCCAATATTTCAATAACGATCCACTGGGATATATTTGTTTGAAATTATTTTATTTGCGCACGCGTCTGAGTGAGGGGTGGGTTTACATTTGGACATAACAAATGTCAGTACCATCGACTTATTAAAAACACAGCAAATGTATTGAAAATGTCCGAAAAATTACAACGAACACCTTAGAGGTCTTTGTCGAAATTTGGCGAACCGGAATAGCAGTTTCGTCCCAAGTCTCAGAGCTGACGAAAGATTGCACACATGTCGTTTGTCTGGAGTCCAGGACGAAACTGCTGTGTTGATTCACCAATTTTCGACAAAAACTTCTTGGTTGTTTATTGTCATGAAGGCCATTTGACAATATATTTTCTATGTTCGTGAATACGTCATGCGTCTTGGAAGCAAAAGCTCCCTAGTACCTTCCGCAGACATCCATGAGCTGGCGTACCGACATTTATTTTAAGAATTTTGGCTGACGAATATTGGCGAAACTAGCTGCCCAGCCAGGGAATAACGTTCAACATGTTCAATGAAAACTACGGACTGCCATTGAAAGAGGAAGCTTATTTTATTTGATTTTTCCATTTTATGTTTGTTTTATTTTGGTGACTAATTTTATAATCCGTCATTGGAACAAGAAATTTGTTTGTATTTATTCGTTCATCGATTGTGTGGTTGATTTTTTTCAGACGCAGAACGAAACCTATGGAGTCAGGGCGCGAAGTTCTTTCTCATCTGTATACCACACCAGACACAGGCGATATCCGTTCTCCTGCTCATATCCGTGGTCGATTTCCCGACTCACCGTCACTCGGCATCCCAATGGTACAGGTCTCTAGCGGTAGTCGGGCCGATGTTCCTAATGGATCGGATTCTGGCTACCTCGAGCTCGACAACGGTGACGAAGATGATTACGACGCAGTCGGCCAAGCCACGCCGACGGGTAACCAACCATCACCCAGCTTATCTCATCATCACTACACCGTTGCCAGTGGGAACCCGACGCGTCACGACACCGCCGGGTACTGCCAGATTGAACATGACTACGCCACGTCGCTCAACGAATCGGTGAATGACTACGCCAACCTTGAGGAGGCTTCCGTAGCCGAGCCTGACGTCGGACCGAATGTTTTGGCCAATAAACCACTTTATATGACCAAAATCGAAAATAATCGAAAGGCGAGGGACGCGAACACCTACCATACATACCTCCCGATGAGCGCAAGCGCGACCAAAACCCCGAACGGGAACGAACCTCGAATGCCGGCAGGCTCCGCAACGAAAGATATTGATTTAGATCTCAAGAAACACACGTATGTAAATCTTATAAACAACCATTCATCAGACGAAACGACTGGTCGACAAGTCACAACGAATGAAACCGTCTACGAGGTAATGACCTCAGAAAGCAACAACGATCGGGTGGACGAAACGGTGGATGAACGCGTCAATGAGGTTGGACGAGGTGCAGCTGATACTTACGTCGTTGGTCACAGGAAAGAACAGCCAAAACACAATGGAATGAAGCCCAAAGTCGCTCCTAAAAGAAAGAAAATTAAGGACTTTAAAAAGAATTCGTACTCCAATGCAATGTATGATAAATACGTAATATCATGAACGTAATCGGAGAAGTGGAAGACACCGGATCCGAGATCCATACTAATGTTATATAGACTGAACTGATATGCATTAATGTGATTGGGGAAAAGTAAAAACAAGGTTGTCTGAAACAGAAGCCTACACTGTTAAAAATACCCTGATTTTACAGAAAAAATAAAGACTATTTTGCAAAGAGCAATCACAGAATCATTCTGTAAATTCATAAAACATGATTTTTTCTGCAATTTAACAGATCAGGTCTGTTTAAAAAGGGAAAAGGGTGTTTTGTTAAAGGAAATTTGTAAGGTTCCATACACCCAATACCAATTTCCTGTAAGATTACGCAATTTGGTAAGATTACAGGTGTTCTCGAGACTCTGCTGCAGGAACTTCTTTTATTTTAAGGACAAATTTTCTAACAGTGTACTTTAAATTGCTTGGGATTTGAACGTGAACTTCAATACCCTTTTCTCAGATTAAGCCAACGCGTTTACTACTGCTGAAACCTTTATTTATATGTATTTTGTCTGCGACAACATAATTGCATTTTTTGCATTTTTACTAGTTCCTGCTTTGACATGTTATGTACATTTATCTTCTAATTCATCTAACATTCATCTATATTTGATTGGTTTTGTTTATTTTTTATTTTTTAAATAATATTTTATTTTCTTCCTCTTTCAAAACAATAAGTTGACAATCACAATTCATATAAATAAAGATTCTTTGCATGTATACAAGCAATTAACAGTCAAACAAATAAATATATCAATATCAATTAAATTACAAATATTTTAAAAATGATTACAAATGAAATCAAACCGCCATAATTCTCTTCTATCATGTCTATAACAATATGAAACTTTTTTTTGTAAGAGAAAAAAAAAATTACCTCAATATCATGTTAATATCAAAATTATGTCAAATCAAATAAGAAACTCTACAAGCCTTCAAGAGGAAGATTACATATATATGTTTCACTCACCCACGCACCCCACACTCCCTACTTGTTCATTGGAGGTGTTTATGAAATTACACACACACCCCTCACACACACACATATTATGTTTCTTTATATATATATATATATATATATATATATATTTATGCTTCTATATGTTTCTTATATATTTCGTTTTCTTTCCTTTTGTTCTTTTATTTTTGATGGATTCATACCTAATGTATTTGTCTGATTTCATCTTTAAACCATAAAGTATGTGACCGCGCTTTTTCTTCAATTGCCCCTTCCTTTTTGGAATACGCTACAATCTTACATTCATAATGCCAAGTCTGTGAATCAGTTCAAAACCCTACTAAAAACCTACCTATTTATTAGATGATTCACAGTTGTTGTTCGGTCAATTGGATGTGCACACCAGCTTTGATTTTTGATTATTAGTATAGTTGTATTAGCTGTGTCATTTTCCCCTGCCACATTTTTTTTTCTTAAACCCAAGTACAAACCATAAACAGAACACATCGCGCTTAGAATCATAGTAAGCGCCTTATGAATGTTATGTATTGTTATTTAAACAATGTTTTATGTTCTTGTGTTTATATTTCGGTGTTAAATGTTTGCATTTTATCTATGCGAGGACCTATCGGAAACAGCGTGATAGATATTGATGAATAGTTACTGCCGTGTTGAAACAGAATAACAATCGTTTCGAGCAGTAAGGACGAACAAAATTGTTTCTTTGAAGGATATTGAACTTTTTACTTTGCAGGGAATGCGAAAACAGGAAACAGCCCCCACTGTTTTTTCCAAAAATCGTGTAAAAAACGTAAAAATGACCATCTGATTGAGATTCATTGTTTTGCATGGTAAGCCCACTCCCCCTACTTTTAAAACCGTTCCGCGGCCCCTGTTTTGTATGCGTTTATGGTATTTTTTGGTTATGTTTACACTGTAAAAAAAGGAAGTGCTAATTAAGCACTTACAGTGCTTGTACAGTAACTGCACAAAAAGTGCTGATTTTTCAGTTCAAATTTAAACTAGAAAATCAGCACTCGTAGTACAGTCACTGAACAGGCACTTTAAGTGCTAAAATAGTACTTCATTTTGGTTACATTATTTTATTGGGAACTTTGTTTTAATCTTGAACCGCGGCCCGTGGGAATGAAATAACCTTCGTTTGACGCGACCATGTACATTAAATGTACATGTAGTTGTGTACCTCTATATTACGCTATAATTGCCGAATCATTGTATACGTAGTGATAAGCTCAATGATGGCATCAACACATACAAGGGCGTTAAATAAATAATACTCAAAGATCACCAGCTACTGACAATTGTATAACAGAACGCATCTCAGAACAGAATAATCCTGTGTTGATATTGTTTTGTTTTTTTGGACGAAGTCTATTTCCTGATAAGAATAATCATTCGAAATAGGGGTGTTCTCTTATTAAAGTTCGTCGCTGTTTGATTGCTAATTTATCAGTAAGTAATGTAGGCCTATTGTACAACTGTCTGCCATTTTACGAGTGTAACCTGATAGGGGTTACAACTCAGGTTTATATACCGAGGAAATACCAAAATTCGAAGAAAATGTTTGGAATATCGACATGAAACTGATCATGATCTCGCTCGAACCATTCCTCAAGGAAGTGAATTGTATGATAACGGTAACTACACTTACATCATGAACCTAGATGTCTTTTACGTCGTGCGGTTTCAACTGCGAAATCTGCAGTCGTGAAGATCAAATTTTGGTAAGAAATTTTCAAATTGAAATGTCTAAAATTGAACGAGATAATAATACGTCTTTGGGGTGATGCTCGTAATGTTGCTTTAATTAGAATCGACAAGTCAATAATGATGTGTTGGAGTCAAGATTGCTCTATACACATTTTTCTTGTCATTTTTTTTATCTTTACATCTATATGATATTGCATTGATTATAATGTTTTATGTTTATGGATTTGCATTACTGCAGTTTAGGTAAGAAAACAAATTATTTGATTTTGAATAAAAATGATAATGATTCGCTAACCAGAAAGGTATAAGTTGGATTACAATGTAAAACATAATAGGAAATCGTGATGTGATTGATGTGAAACGATTTTTTAAAATTACATTCTAATGTCAGTTTATCTGGTGACAAATACCATTATCATTAACTATCAAATTATTTCAGAATAATTCGATATGTTTGAATAGATAAAATGTAAGAAGGGGCTCGCGCGGCTATTTCATTTGATTTTCATGGATGGGAGTGGTGGCGGCCGGGGCGGAAGAGAGAGAGAGGGGGGGGGGGGGTGACCCTCTCCTACGGGGCTCTACAAAATTAACAGCATTCTCCACTGTAACACCGCCCATGATTGGGTTCTTGTCTTTATATTTCACAAATTCATGCGATTTAAGGGCTTTCTATCACTGGGTAGTCTTAAAAGTATATATAAAGAGAAATACAAAATAAGAAAGTAATGCTGAACGAACGTGTGTAGATAATGATAAAAGTAACTTAAAACTGACACCCAAGTGAAATTAGTGAGACCTACATCCCAACCAAACCCACCCCTCATTTTTTTTTTCTTTCACCCTTCACTATTTGCATGGAAACAATATGTATGGTTCAGTACAGGGCCGCGGTAGCGGGGGGAGGGGGCTTCAGTCCCTTACTTTTTTCCAAAACCGTGTACTAAAAGGTAAAAATTACCATATGATTGTTATTTTTTGGCATAGTCAGCCCCCCACTTTTGGCTCAGCCCCCCCCCCCACACACACACTTTGAAAACCGTTCCGCGGCCCCTGCAGTATGCAATTTTGACTAGTCTCACATAATAACGGGATTTCGAAAAAGATGGCCAGGACTGCTATATGTATTACCAACAAGTAATCGAGGTACAGTGGGCTACCGTAATGTTACAGATAAGGAAGTAAATTTAGATATTCCATTTTTCCTTGAGGTAATCCTACTGTATACATCGAGCGCATTGTTATCATTCAATATCTATTGTTCCTTGCTCGAGAGCATTGATCAGCGCTATTGGTTCGATGTAAGGGAAGATTCAACTCCGTGCCCATCACTAAAGGTAGACAAACTAGATTTATAAGAGGGTGTGTGTGTGGGGGGGATACGAGAGAGAGAGAGAGAGCCGGAGAGGGGGTGTGTGCACTGTAAAAACTGTGGTGTTTAAACCACCGATTGGTGTTAGGACCACACCCTGAGGTGTTAAAATTACACCCTAAAGATTGAACATAACACCAAAGAGTGTAAATGTAACAACCAAAGGTGTTGTAATAACACATATAGGTGTAAAACTAACACCACCAATTTAACACCGGTGTAAAATAACAAGTGTGGTCCTCTATGTACACCGGTTAACACCACAGTTTTTGCTGTGTGTGTGTGTGAGTGCATGGAAGTGGGTTGACAGAAATGATGGGGCGGTGATGTATTGTTCAATTGTGATATAGGCCTACGAAACAATATTAGCCAGAATCCGAATTCATTCAAACTGGATGAAAAGTAACAATCCTTTGTTGAAATTAATATACAAGTTATTTTCATTGAAAACAAATTAATGTAACGACTAACATAAATTGATTCAATGGCGACCCGATGGGTTATTTCAACAATATTCGCAATTGTGTATTTTTTTGTTAAAATTTCTGCTTTGAGATTGTAAGAATAGTATTAGTACCTCTGCTCAGCATCATTGTTGCGCCATATTTAGGCGCGGATCGGGGAAGGGGGGGGAGGCAGGCACGGCGCCCCCGTAAAATTTCAGCTTTTATTTGGAAGTAATGTCGATGCAACACTTACCTATAAAGTACAATAATATTAATATTTTCTATCGTGAATATTTTCCTTTATACAGTATTTCATTATTAGGTCTATAACATGTATAAGATAGGCCTGTATGCACGCTAAGGCCACTGCAAACTTTCCACAGGAATTGGTTACATATATTTTTGGCCTTTAATTATACATGTACAGTATTAAACTATATAGGTTTTTCATAATATATATTTGTTGTAGGATTAAAAATGGAGATCGAGGCAATCGGATTTTACATCTGTATATTTATTCTTCTTGGTCAGTCATCTGCAATTCGTAAGTATTTTTTCATTCATTACTTAAAACTGGTCAGACCAGACTCTTTTGATATTTCAAATTCCATCCCAATAATTATATCCGAGCGTGCCCAAAATATTTATTTGGTACAATTAAGCTAATGTTTATTCTACACGACGAAACCCAGCCTCATTTTTTTTTTCAATTCCATATCCGTCTTATTTAGAAAAAAATGTAAGAGAATAATAACTTGACACGAAATTCTTTGCGCTCATTGCTAAATGCTGTGAATCTATTCATAAATTGAAGATGGGTGGTTATAATGGTTTTTTTTTACTGTACAATTTCATGGATTTTGTGTGTAGATACAAGTACATGTTTCTGATAAATATAGGCCTATGTATGTATATTTTCCATGAATCGTATTGAATATTTATTTACATCGTCAAAAGTGCCAGGTGCCCTATTACTGATCAACTGATAAACACAAATATTTGCGTGTATAGCATGTTTCATAGAGCAAAATATGGTCATCCAAAGTCATGGCTTCACAAATTATGATTTCTCAATATTTGAAGTTGTTATGGGAATAACTCCACAATTACATCGGGGGGGGGGGGTTAAGATATATATGATGGATTACTTAAATGATCTTACTTTGTCAGGGATTATAGGTGGCTTTAAGATATATTCAGAGTAGAACTGGAGAAGTCATGGATTTAACAAGAGATCAGATAGTGGGTAATTCTAGAAAAAAATGTTTTACTCCACTTGTTGGAATAGGTTACCATGCACAATATAGCTATCCATATCTTGCTGTACTCTTCAAGATACACTTTTCCTGAAAACTTGGTGCAATTCCAACGATTAGAACGGAAGTAATTACATTTATCATGGGAAAAACTCATAGTGTAATAGTAATAATAATAATATGCAACATTTATATAGCGCTTAATACAAATGTTTCTAAGCGCTGCATACTATTATATTACCCCGGCTTTAGCACGGCTACCCTGATCGGGCTCATCGAGCATTCAAGGAATTTCTTCCTACCGGATACCCATTTACTATACCTGGGAAGAGAGTGGCAAATGTAGATAAACGCCTTGTCAAAGGACGCTAGTGCTGTGGTAGGATTTGAACCCGGACCTTGTGGTTTACAGTCCGGAGACTTATCTACTCCGCCACAACACCTCTACATGATAAATGATAGCTTTATTGCTAATCATATACACATGTGTAAAGTCCCATGTGTTTTACATAGTAGAACCCCTAGGGCCATTTTCGATTTTTAAGGACAGGTTTTGACTCAGCTCTCTTATTAAAAATTAAAAAAAAGTGGAATATTAAAAAAAATGATGTAGAATACACATGAAACTAGCTAAGGAAAACAAGTATCATAAAAAAAAATGTTAGGGCACCTGGAACCTTAAAAAAGTGTCAGGAGAGACTTAAGGGAATAGAATTACTTATATTGTCCTTGTTATGTTTTTTTTTTTTTTTGCATTTTTGATTAGCAAGTGGGCGGGTCTACTATCCTATAGTCATTTCATTTGCGAACTAAGCAAGGTTGGGATAGGATAGGAGATGGTTCGGTACCATAAGGCTTAAAATTTCAGTGAATTAACAATATATTTATTATTACTCATCTCCCCCCCCCCCCCCCGCATTTTGTAGGTGAAATCAGGAACATAGACCTTGATGAGGACGAAGAAATAGAAATGACGTCGCCAGGCTATCCCGATAATTTCGATCTCAACGTCGACTACCTGCTCCTTGTCTCAACAAGTCGCGGTCGAAACATCCATGTCGACTTCACCGAAGTACTCCTCAGAGAAAACATCGATTTCATCTACGTCGGCGATGGCAGTAGCATTGACGAAACGACTATCCTCCTCAATCTAACCGGGCGCGATTCCGTATCGACCAGTATCGTATCGCATAGTAATGACCTCTGGATATGGTTCACTTCCGGGGGACAGGGGGATATCCTTGCAGAAAGACGGTTTAAGTTTAAAATGAAAGGTAAATACATGTATTTCCAGTATAATAAAGAGAGTTATCTGATGGGTAATGTATCACCAAAGGGAAATTTGTCAAATGGGAGGGGTGTACATGGTCCTAGATATCTCTTTTTTTTAAGAGTCATAACTTCCTCCTCCGCTATCTGATTTTGTTTCAGAACTTTACTTTTTTATTTCTTGTTTTAAAATCTGTTTCAAAACAAAATATTCTGCAAAATAAAATATAGAATACAGAGAAAATCAAATACATGTATATATTTGGTATTTTCCATCTTCAAACAGGGGCCGCGGAACGGTTTTCAAAGTGGGGGGGGGGCTGAGCCAAAAGTGGGGAGCTGACCATGCTAAAAATCACAATCATATGGCCATTTTTACGATTTTGTACACGCCCCCCCCCCCCGGTTTCGCGGCCCCTGTCAAATTAAAAAAAAAAATTAAAAAATTAAATTTTATATTCGCTATATGATATACTCACATAAAACCAGACTCGGAGAAAGGGTAGATCGGATTCTCCTGTTTGTTGAATTAGTTCAGTCCTTAAAAAATATTACAAACAAACAAATAAACGAAAAACCCAGCAAACCCATTCTGGAATTCTTACAAAATTTACAAAAAATAAAGTATATTGAATAATGCAATACAAATTTTCAGCGTATTGATGACTCTTCTTTTTATTGAAAACTTGTATTCCATCAGAGACTCGACGAATCTCTCTGGATGGAATTGTTCCCGTGCAAATAACATCCAAAAATTATCCCTCGGACTACCCAGACGACTGCCACCAACTGTGGTTCGTGTCCTCCCCGAGTGGGTCCCGAATTCGAATCCATTTCACCGACTTCGCCACGGAGAAGGAGGCGGACTACCTGACGATCGGCACCGACTGGGAAGCCGTGGGCGATGGCGCGAATGTCCTGGTGCGGTACTCGGGAGAATTTATTCCAGATGACGTCATCACACCGGTCGGAGATGTTTGGATTGAGATGGTGACGGACGGACGGACAGATGACGACGGTTTTAAGATGACGCTTCAATCAACGAAGCTAGGTGAGAATCAATGGGGTCATTGGCAAGGCCGCCACGCCAGGTTATTCCACAAGGGGGGGGGGGGGCGAGATGACCCAAGAAGACGTTATATTCCCCCTGCAAAAAAATAAAATAAAAAGGGGACATTATACAGTATATACTGAACGCGTCAGAATAACCTTTACACCTTGAAAATCAAATTAATGCCTTTTAATAAACTGAATGCATATACAATTTTTACCGAAAGAGTTTATTCTACCAAATGATGTGATATCATTACATGCGATGTATTTTATGAATGCCTAATTCCTAATCCATGCGATTCTTGCTGTGATGTAGAATTCAATTTGTGTCAAATAATGCATACAAGTAATGGGTGAATCCGGAATTAATGAAGCCACAATTCTACTACAGGAACTGCAGCAGGCGCACACCCAAAATGTGATAAAATTAATTGCAAAATAATCCTTCAATAGGGCAATAACATTCAAAACATTAGCGCTTAGTACATTAAGTATCGCAGTACATCCTATAGTCCGATAACTGCGACTTGTGTAGGTATGAACCGCCATGTAAATACTTCCTTTGATTGGCTGAAAGTTGACTGAGCATACAGTTGATTCATGGGATACGGTGAGAGGCAGGAGAAGGGGGGGGGGGGCTAATTTTCCCGAGGAAAACTTTGACAAGCAAAAAAAAAAGGTCTTCACTTTCGAAGGGGCGGGCACACTTCTGTTTTAACGGCATATTTACATTCCAAATATTGTGCCTCTCGGGGGGGGGATGGGCCGGCTGTGCCCCCCCCCCTGGAACCGCCAGTGACGAGTGGCAAATGGTGGCTCATTGGCTCATGTGTTATAGCAATTGCGGACCCCACAGTCCAGAAGCCTCAAAGTGCCATTTACAGCGCTTTAAGAGGTCTTGCTTTGTCAAATTAATAAACCTTATTATGCCAATTAGGCGACAGAAGGTATATTGACATTAGAAGGCCACCATGCACAATCAGCTTTTTGTTATATTGTTTCATGCAATTTTAACTTCTAATGAAACGAAAAAGAAGGTTTTACACTTACGGAAAGAATTCTATTGTATTTCCCGGTGTAGTGGTCCACCTGCATTCCCCCCCCCCCCCCATTAGTTATATCAGGAGGAGAGACCTGCGGGTCACAGTGATTCAGTTCGCTTTTCGCCTCCCAGGCACAGGTGACGCCAAACTACTACTACTACTAATAATTATATTAGGCCCAGTATTGCTAATATAACCGAACGGCGTTTCTTTCTTCCACTTTTTCAGAACCTACACTCTACAATTTTCTTCCCGGGTTTCAAAACTTTAACCTCATTTCACCCGGATATCCCGACTCCGACTATCCGAACGACGCGGATATATCCTGGATAATAACATGCGAACCGGAATTCAAGTTGCTTTTCATGTTCGACAAGCTAGTTACCGAATGGAGATCCGATGCCTTGACGCTCGGCAGTGGGACCGATCCGGATGATGACTCGACAATGCTGTATGAGTTTTCCGGTGGGGCTGACGGAGAGGTAGCTTTCACCGATTTTAATGAGATGTGGGCTAGGTTTACGTCCGATTGGTTGGTGAATTACGACGGATTTTCTCTCCAGATTTACACTATTGAGGAAGGTAAAGTAATAAAAGTTTCAATAATGCATCCACACCCCCATCTTCATTGTCTCCATAATTAAGATATGTCTTGCCATTACCTGTGTTAAGCAGAATAGGCAGTGATGACGTTCCATGAAGTTAGCACTTGATCCACTAAATCGCCACATACGCATGTACATGCACGTATACCATGTATACAGTATCAAAGTCTCCTTGGGTCTTCATGGGAGAGTATGTCCTTAATTCTCAATATCTCCATTAATCATGTTAATCCTGGATGATCCTGGGAGAACTGAATACATTCTCTAAGGATTTTCCTAGGGAGAGTTGGTCGATTAGGTTTTTAAGGAAAAAAAATTGCCTGATTTCATAGACATTCTTTCATAGACATTCATTACACATTCTCACATCTCAAGAACTCTTAGTGAAAACTGAACCACTAATCTCCTATACCATAGTACTGTGATAGCACATGGACCTCGGGGGGGGGGGGGGGGGGGAAGGACCCGGCCCCTAATTTATTTGCTTTTGATTTTCAATTTTGTTTCCTGCATCCCTCTAAATTCAGGTCGACCCCCTAAAATTGTTGTGCCCCTCCCTTAAAATTTTGGTTGATAATCCCCCTTTTTTTTGCTTGTCCAATTTTTCATCTATTTCCATTCAAAAATTTCAGGTGGACTCCCTTAAATTTGTTGACTTCCACCGCCAATGTCAGAGTCTCCTTGGGTCTTCATGCGAGAGTATGTCCTTAATTCTCAATAGCTGCATTAATCCTGGATGATCCTGGGAGAACTGAATACATTCTCTAAGGATTTTCCTGGGGAGAGTTGGCGGATCAGGTTTTAAAGGAAAAAATTGCTTAATTTCATAGAAGAAAAGAAGATGATTTCTAAATTTTTGAGAAAATTATTTCATATCTCTTTACACATTCTCACATTCTCACATCTCACCAACTCTTAGTGAAAACTGATTTCCTATACCGTACTACTGTGATAGCACATGGGCCTCTGTGGGAAATTTGACAACAGAATGAAGGCCACGAAGATTGGGTTAATATGGTCTAGGTACATCGTTAGAGATACCATTGCGATTGTCACAGGAAAATGTCGCATAATTCTCCCCATCATTAATGTATTTAGCCCTATTGAGAGGCGTATGAAAACACGTTTTTCTATGTTCACAGGTGCTGAGGAAAGACGAAATATAACACTCACATCGGAGGGACAAGCCAACATCTTTTCCCCAGACTTCCCCGGAGAATATCCATCTGATTCTGACGAAATTTGGACCATCACCGCACCCAACAATCATCTCACTGTCCTACACTTTGAGGTATTCGCCTTGGAGAGCGTTCGGTTTGATTCGCTAACTATCGGAACTGGCCGGCAACCCTCGGATAATGACTCGGAAGTGATCGGCGCCTTCGGCGGAAGCGCGATACCCGATGATATCGAGTCGGATAGTCCCAATCTCTGGCTCCGGTTTGTCAGTGACAGTTCGATTACTGATAAAGGATTTTGGATTGTAGTAACTACAAATCTTATTGAAAGTGAGTACCAGTGCTGCCAGGAATTCCTAAGCAGACAAAGTTTACATGAGCCGGTTATCCATTCTGGAAAGATCTCGGTGTCACGCAGTGTCTCCATTGATAATTTTATTGGCTTCTTGCCCTAATAGATGTGATTCTCACAGTAGACTGTAACAATAATCTGGGTTAACTCTGTGAGTGTTTACGGTGTGTTGATGCAAAAATGTTAAAATGCTCAGAATTAATAATTTGATGGGGATTTGAAACTATGGACAACCTATGGGACTGTCTTTTTGTCATCAGCATGTGTTCCCTCCAACATTTTTGTTTATATTGATGTGTTAATAATAATCTTGCTCCTCCGTTCTCCCCTTTAATCCTTGTGTTGAATATTGCTTGTTGCCCCAAGCATACTCAAACCTTACCGATGATACTGTATATAGAAGTGCTGAAATATATATTTTTTAATGTGCGTCATAAATACAATTTATTTGTTTTACGTTATCAAACGCTACAGCGACGTCAACTCTAGTGAGCACAACTTCTGAACACGACACCCGTTCAAGTCTTGATCCTCGAGCAACGACAGACGTTACGACTGCGATTCTTTCAACATCTCCGACCCTCTACTCATCGAGAAATCCGACATCGCCTCCATATCCGACTCACACTCAAACAGGAGAACCCGCAATTCCTCCATCTGAAAATCCGGCTACTGCCCCAAGGACCAAACCAACGCAAAGCACTCCATCTGAAGATCCCAGTTCGACTCGTAGTCTTGCGCCCTCTACGAGCAGTGACAGAAGTTCGGCGTCGTCTGCTACGGAGTCGAAATCAAGCACGACTTCGACCGGGAGTACAGACCCGGTGGTACCCGGATCAAATGCCCCACGAGCAGGTTAGTTGTTTTACACTAGATAGAATGACCTCCGACCCTCAAATAAATTGGCGGGCAAATATCATGTTCGAAATTTACAATCTTACTCATGTCGGAGCTGTTTTCATTTCCAGCACCCATTTTCCTGGGGTTTTTTTTCGTTGCATTTGCTTGTACATATGATTTGTTTGTCATTTCTCTGTCTCCTAATCCAACTGTGGACTTTTTCAGGGAGCTTCTTTGAAGTTGTCGATGGGCCCTTCTTCTTTTTCCTTTCCTTTCCTTTCCTTTCCCTTCCCTTTCCTTTCCTTTCCTTTCCCTTCCCTTCCTTTCCTTTACTTACCCTTCCTTTCCATTTTCCCAGATGTCCAATGATTAGTCGTGGTCCATACATTGCTTATATATTGAAAATGTATCATAAAATTTGGGGTGATGACTTCGATGGCCTCTATCAATTTTAAAACACTGGATGACGGCTTGAATCAGTGCCCGTTCTTTAGAGCAACACATTTGTTACACGAATGTATAAAGCGCACAAATTTACTATCATCTCAGTGGGATTATGCCTATATGTGTTAAGATTACAAGGTTGATTTTGTTTTACATTGTGGGCAGAGCATGTAAAGCAGTTTTAGTGGTCTATGATTGAACACTCAGCTGACGCTTTTTTCAGTGTGGCTGTGGTATATTTTCTTTAAAAGTGTTATGTCCATAATTATCGATAAATAATAAGTTCTCCAAATCATAATCTTGCAGGTAACAAGAAAGTTGTTGTGCCGACTGTAATCATTTCGATGTTCATCCTTGCTAGTGTGTTGTTTCTTCTTGTGCTATGGCAAGTTCGACGAACGAGGTGAGATTACATTGGTGACGGTGATGATGATGATGCTGATGCTGAAGATGGTGGTGGTTGTAATAATAATGATGATGATGATGACTATGGTGATTACAATGTGATGATGATGGCGATGATGATGGTGATAATGATGATTGATGATGATGATGACTATGGTGATTACGATGTGATGATGATGGCGATGATGGTGATGATTGATGATGGTGATGATGATGATGATTGATGATGATGATGATGATGGTGAGGATGATGATGATGATGATTGATGATGATGGTAATGATGATGATGATGGTGATGATGATTGATGATGATGATGATGGTGATGATGATGATGATTGATGATGATGATGATGATGGTGATGATGAAGATGGTGATGATGATTGATGATGATGATGATGATTGATGATGATGATGATTGATGATGATGATGATGATGATTGATGATGATGACGATGATAATGATGATGATTATGATGATGATGATGATAATGATGATATTGATGATGAAGAAGAAGATGGTGGAGATGATAATGGTGATGCTGAAGCTGTTGATGATGAAGAAGAAGATGGTGGAGATGATAATGGTGATGCTGAAGCTGTTGATGATGAAGAAGACGGTGGTGACGATAATGATGACTAACTAACTAACTAATTAACTAACTAACCAACTGACTAATGGCTAAATAATTAAATAACTTTTTGACTAACGAAGATTTACGAAGAAAACATAAACTAAATGAAGCAAATAAAGATAAAAAAAAACTTTGGGTATTGACTTCTCGGATGCATAACAACTAATTTAAAAATGTGATTTGTCTCTTTCCAGAAATTCCCCTCTCCTGGTCGATGAAAAAGATTTTGACAAAGACGAAAACCTCAACCACTCCAACCCCACCTACGAATACCAGACCATCGACCACATTATGCTCAACCCTACCCATCAATCGAGATCGAACGGCGATGACTCAATTAAAAAGCCTCTACCACGACCTCCAACCGACATCATCGATGACGACGACGACCACAGGTATTCAACTTACATCGAAACAATGAGTGGGGACGCGAAGCCTGATTTCGCATTGTACCAAGGGGATGGCGATGTCGTGAAGAATCACGATGGCGGGTATGACGATTTCGGTATTGGTCAAAACGAGTACCATCAGCATCCCCATAGCGGAAGTAATATAGCTGCAGGCTTGAATGGTTTTGATGATCTTAATCACACAGCGAAGTCGACTGACGCGCACGGAGATAATGAGGTGTATCAGGAGATACCGTACGATCTCGATACGACAGAACCACGGCGATCGGCCGATTTTGGGACGGATAAAATGGAAGTGAGTGATGTATCAAAAACGTTACAAAGCGATTGCGTGGAGGATGAGAGTTTGATTAAGAATGATTTATATATACCGATGGAAGATGAACACGTTTACGATGAAACACGTGCTGATACATGCACTAGGGATGGTGCCAATGTTGCAGGGAGAAATGAAATGGAAGATAAGATGAGAAAGATGTCTGACGGCGCGGGTGATGAACTGTATGACGACACCGCGCCCTTGGACGAAAATTTTTACCACATCGTTATGAGGAACGAAAGCGACGACGAGGGCATCAACGAGCATATCCCGACAAAAACCACCCAGTCGGACTATGGACGTCAGTCCAGTACGATCAACGGAAATAGCAACGCGGACGAAATCCACGATGACGGCATCGCAAACGAATACGCTGAGCTAGAATCTCTTGGTGATGATGTTGGGGAGGATTTCGACCCAGAGTATCAAATTGTCGACAGGAATGAAAGAGATGCCGAGAGTGACTATGATGACGAAAGACGTAGCGTCGGCGTAAACGGGCTTGACGATGACGACGCGAATGGTCATGCCGTCAATGATACCGTTATGGTTGACAACGAGTTGTACAAACCACTAAGTAATGTCGAGACCTCAGAAGATCCACATGAAAAGTGCGATCCCGAGTATCAAATTGTCGACAGGAATGAAAGCGATGCCGAGAATGACCATGATGACGAAGGACTTAGAGTCGGCTTAAACGGGCTCAATGATGATGACGCGAATTGTCATGATACCGTGGGCACCGCTATGGTTGACAATGAGTTGTACAGACCACTAAGTATCATCGAGACATCAGACAATCCTGATGAAAACAGTCAGACCTTTCAAAACGATACTATTATTTAATAGTATTAACATAATAATGAAACATTGTATTCTTGATATGTATTTCGTTAACCATGACACAAATTGTTAAAAAAAAAGAATTCCAACTTAGGAGGGCATATCGTATGGATTTGGCAGGTACGTTGATATACGAGGACTGATACTCAAATGATGACAGAGTAAGCCCTTTCACGGGAGCGGCGCTACAAAGGATTGGTGAAGGGACGATCGCCCTATAGTTCATCAATTAATTAATGAAAAAATAATAAGAGTAGGAGGAAATTTAGGAAGAAAAATAGGAAAGTAGGAAGAAGATAATCAAAAGAGAGCTCTGACAGGGGGCCCGTTGCAGAAAGAGTTGCGTTTAAATGCAAACCAAAAAAATCAATCGCAAGTCCAAAATGCGCGCTGTCGATTGGTTGAAAAATTGAAGTTGCGCATGATTTTTAAAGTTGCGATTGATTGCAACTCTTTCTGCAACGGGCCCCTGGGCTGCTTAGCATCATTTTATTCACATCACCCTTACATAGTCTTACCCATACCAAATCAATAGGGAGTATTCACACTAGTTACGCAGTCTTTTTCTGGAAAGTAGAGAATCTATTGTCAAATGCCCTTCATGACAATGCACTGTAAAAACTGTGGTGTTAAAACTGATACCCATTGGTGTTAATCAATTGGGAGTATTCACACTAGTTACGCAGTCTTTTTCTGGAAAGTAGAGAATCTATTGTCAAATGCCCTTCATGACAATGCACTGTAAAAACTGTGGTGTTAAAACTGACACCCATTGGTGTTAATAGAGGACCACACCCTGAGGTGTTAAAATTACACCCTAGAGATTGAACATAACACCAAAGAGTGTAAATGTAACAACCAAAGATGTTGTAATAACACCTATAGGTGTAAAACTAACACCACCAATTTAACACCGGTGTAAAATACTGGTGTGATCCTCTATGTACACCGGTTAACACCTCAGTTTTTGCTGTGTGGAGTCTTAGTCGAGGATCGGTGAATAGAAACAGCGGTTTCGTCTGCGACTCTGAACAAACGACATATTTGTAGTTTTCGTCAGCTCCGAAATTTAGGGCGATAATGGGCCCGTCTCACAAAGAGTTACGATTGATCCAATCAATCGTATCTCTATGGAAACCCATCAGTGTCATAATTTTTCTACATGAAACCTGCACAATGTCGTTTGTAAACAATGAGAAGCACAGTGAATTTTTAAGAAATCAGTAATGCATAAATGTACATCATAGCTAGAAAATATTTTGAACAAACATGCATAATAGATGTTGACGTTGCTGGCCGTCCATAGTTGCGATTGATCGGATCAATCGCAACTCTTCGTAAGACGGGGCCCTGCTGTCCCCGGTTCAACCATTTTCGACAATGACCCCTGAGCTGTCCATTGTAATTTCACGGGCATTTTCAATAGATTCGTTACGTTGCAGAATCCGTCCCCGTTGTGATTGTGAAAACTCGCTAATTTTTCCAGGGTCCCGAACACACAAAGGTTAACAACAACGAACGTAGAGGGCAGCAACACAGCAGGGCAAGCAATCAATCGTACGCTTGATTTTTACGATTGATTGTAAATTGGAATCAATGTAATCCAACGTAGAAATAAGATATTCTACAATCATTGCTAAGCATTGTGTTACGGGCGTCAAGAGGTCGATTATTTTATAGATGGGTTCTTTTATCGTTCCAATATAAAAGATATAATCCTTTTTTGTAATGAATATAAAATCATGTTTAAAAGTCAAGTCCGAACAACAGCGCGTTGTTTTTTTTAATAGAATGAAAACGATTGGACTAAAATACAGCACTCAAAGATTCATTCAAATCGATAAAAGATGAGAAAATAATGACCTTTTCAAATCATATTTTATTTAAGAAAATATTTGTTTAAAAGTCAAGTCCGGATAGCAATGCGTTGATTTGAATAGAATGAAAACGAAAACAATTGATACAACACTCAAAGAGTTAATTAAAATCGATGAAAGATGTGAAAATTATGACATTTTCAAGTCATACTTTATTTAAGAAAATAATATTTTGGATCATTGTACATAGTCTTGACAGGTGCAGATGAAAGAGCCGATGATATCAAACATAGATTAATTTCAACTTTTAGGTTTAAATGATGTGATGATGAACAAACTCTTGATTTAATTATAGTAAGTTGGAATAATACCGAATCCGCATCTTCAAGTTTGAATGAGACCATGTTTGACATGGCCTAGGAGGGAAAAAAATGTATACATTTATATTCAATAATAATAAAAAAGATATCTTCAAGTAAAGACCTACTTTTTAAAGAATATTTAAAGTTGTGTGTGTATTTTGTTCAAGCTATTATCTCCATGGTCCAAATATCATTATTTATTTTGCAATTTATGGAAGCATCCTAGAAAATATTTAAAAATGTTTAAACTGGATTAACTGCCTTTTGGGAAATTTTAGGATTTTTTTTGTTGGGGGAAGGGGTTGCACTGAAATAAATATTCAAAAGAACTTCAAAGGCGTATACAGAAATGTTAACCACATTTCAAGTTCTGACTATTCTTTATACACTCCACTTTCAAGATACCATTTTAAAAACAGTAGTGTCCATGCCCCAAACCAGGATTTTACAATGTCTTCTTCTTTAAATTCATACTTCTTACTTTTTATTTGTATTTTTTTAGGGGGGGGGGCGATAATAAAAAGTACTTCTTTCAAGCATGCATGTATCTCATTTACTATCTATTTCTCGAATCAAAATGTTTAATTGTATTATTTATTTGATCCTGTGCATACATTGTAACCATTGCAATTCAGTCTTTGGACTGCGAGAATGGATATTTTCAATAAAATCCTTCAATCTAATCTAAATCGGTTAAGAATTGGTCGGCAGAACCACAGAAATATGATGCTCTCCCATGGAAACCCATGCAACATGATGAATACTACGTTTCTTGTCCCCTCCCTCCTTCCCTTCCGTAGAACCCCTTCCTCCAATGGCAAATTGCCACTTGGTCTACTTTCCATTTGGTCTTTTCCCACTTGGTCTAATACTAGTCGGTCTGCACAACCAGGTTTCCTATACTAACCAGTTGATCTACATAATTGCAATTTAGCCCATTTAATAGCTTTTTGTCTAATTTCTGGTTATGCTAACATGCTATACCCATTTTATCTAATATCTACCTGATCTAGCACATAAAAGCGTTGACAAATTGCAAAATCAACGTATTTGTTACTTTATTTATTTCTGTTTTCTTTGACATGGTGATCCATTCAGTACATAAAAACTCCTTTTTTGAGGGAGCCCTGTACATATAAAAATACATATAGCAATTATGATACAGTATTGAAAAATAAAAGTACATGAATTAGACCGAGTGTTTTGTATATTATATAGAACAATCTGCGATAAGACAAATTTGACATTAGACCAAGTGGGTTTTGCATAGGATGCACATTATCAGGGCGCTGGGAACCTTTTTTTTTTTACGGGGATGCGGATGTAAATTTGAAAAGGAAAAAAAAGAAAATATAGGTCATTTTGCCATTTTTAAACACCTATCAGAATTCCAGGGAGTGCTGCCCATGGAGAGTAATACATACAGCATCCCCAAGGAAAATCTTGGGGGTGCTCCAGCTTCCCCAGCATCCGGGCTTCCTACGACCATGCACATTATACTATCCAAACAGTAGACCAACTACTGGTGGACCAAGTGGATATAGACCCTTCAAACCAACACATTTTATATTCTTCTACAGGGGCCTGTTTCATAAAGGACTTGCAACTGTTGTAACTTTGCCACAATGGCAACAACCATGGTAACAGGGCTCAGCAGCCAATCAGGATCAAGGTTTCCATGGTAGTTGCCATAATGGCAAAGTTACAACAGTTGCAAGTCCTTTATGGAACGGGCCCCTGAAACTCACCCCACATAAAATTATTGCACATCCACACGCACACACAGCACCCACACCCGTACACTCTCTCTGTCTCTCACACACAAACATACACCCTCACACACACACACACATGTAAAATAAATAAATAAAACGGATTTCTGGACACAGGTCTAATTTTGTTCTTTTCTGGTTACCATATTTTGTTATTTATTTGCCACATAATATCTTGCATGAAGGTGAATAGTCACACAGTATAATAATAATAAGAATAATGATAATAGTCAACGATAAGATATATGGCAGTTTCCTAAAAAAAAGTTGGCTTGAAATTGTCTGAAACTTCTATGACTTCACTTCATCTCATTTATGGATGAATTTTATGGTGTAACTCATGGTCACTTATGATCGTTGTTTTTTCCATTGTGGGTTATTTTCTTATATTGCCCCCTCTTTCTCTCTCTTTCTCTCTTAATCTCCCTCTCTCTCTCTGACTTGAATTACCCATCAGCCTAAGTGTTCACTAACCATGATAATCTTACTAAAAAAAGGTTCTGCCAATCACAGTTCATGTATTATAGAACAGTCCATTTAAATAACAATACAGCAAGGTTTTCATCTTGTCAATATCATTCATGATTTTTTTTCTTCAATAACATGTAATATCTATGATATACCATAGGTTCTATAATTGAGATTAACTACACAGACTCTTGATGCACTAGAGAACAATTAACGGTCTACTCCATATATCTACCTAACATGATAAACAGTCAATCAGTATTTGGACTACCATAGAGAAAACTATCATTAGGATAAACTAGGTTGAGCATTATTGGAGCACGGCGTGAGATTTTAGATGTCTGGCCCGCTGGAGCTATCAGCATTCATGTATCTACCATAAATAAGAACAAATGAGTGAAATTTTTTTGCTGATAGTCCCACCTATTGTCAATAGTGTAAGCAAGGCTCGAGGACCTAAAATCTCACACACGTACCGAATGCAACAGCACACTATATCAATCACCTATCATGCTGATGAGTCTAAAATTCACAATTTTTCTATCACCACATATCGGACCTGCAGAAAAAAAAACAACAGATTTCTTCCAAAAAATCCTCGAACCAAATATGCACAAAATAATGTTATAAGGCATGTGTGCAAAGTCAACATATATGTATTAAAAACCACAAAATATTTCTCCTCGCTGAATTCTTGTACCCGTACCCATTCGTGTGCATAATAATAAAAAACTGAAAACTGAAAACACACTTTAACGAATATAAACCAAGGCAGTTTGACCAGACATAATTTCTTCTCACGACATAATTTTTTGAGAACAAACAAAACAATAACGTGTTGACGAAATAAAAAAAAATATGTTACTGCTTGACAGTATAACATAATTTATACAAAATATATTGAGTTGCATGGGTGAAATTCCAACAAAATGATACATGTTCGATCACAGTTAAGTTGAATCCAAATTAGAATCAGGATAAACTATTCAGCTCATGAATGAATTACTTAGGGGAAGAGCTATTACTCTCAAATCAGAATCAAGAAGTAAGATAATCTTGCATGTTTTTATCAAACCTTGTTGTTCAAAAGAAAACATTTCTTCTAGCATGAGCACAAGTTTATATAGTCAAGCCTAGAATTGAATTCAACTAACTTGTGAAAGTACATACTGGTGTTTTCCATGGGAAAAAGTAAATCACATTTGCTAAATACACATTAGAAGACAGAAATAGTATTTGGAAGACTTCAAAATAATCACAATCATTTGTACTTTTGGTTGAACAGAATGACAAAAATAAAAAATAACGTAACATATATCTGTTTGTACAATCCTGATAGCTTAATGACTATTGTACACTCAAAATGAAGATGTCAAGTATTACAAAATAATTCAGTATTTGAACCATCTCTTTCAACAGAATATCAAATAAAAAGGCAAATGTGAACTTATTCGATAACGGAAGAATGTTGCAGCGTTTAAAAATGTAAGAAATAAAAAAAAGAAGATTTTGATGAATATACAATTTGTATTTCCTGATAGATTTCATATCATCAGCAGCATTCATATGTCATATTTTGTCAAATCGTGAGAGCAATAAAACTCGTAAATATATGACATACTATATAATTTGAGCAAAATATTCTGAATCAGAAGAAATTGTATGCTATTTCAGTACCTGAATTGTGAATACCAAACCAGTTTGCACGATAAAATTACTCTCGAAGAGCAATCGACGACTAAAGCTGAAAGATTGAATACATTAATCTGTAAAATCAATAATTTGATCAGCGAGCAGGAAATATTTCAACCAAATTTATTAAAAATGATAATCTGTTCTTGTAAAGCCAGATGACTAAATGATGATGTAATATCTCTATGCCCTTCACAACGACTTGTATATTCTGTCAATTTAGTATCAGCCTTATCCCAAGCATTATAATTATATGGATTGAATTTAGAGGGGAATATGTGCAGAAATATGGATAGATCACCTCTCATTCATATTTAAGTATGACTTAGATTCGCACTTAAATGCTGACACGTACATGGTATGCAAGACGCAATCTTATTGATCAATACGCAGTGGTGTATATCCATTTCGCATGATCTGACCAATGCGGTAATACCTTTTTATACCGCATGTAACTAGGCATTTAAGTGCGACTTTGAGTCATACTTAAATCTTTGTGACCCCCCTCCCCCCCTGATGACTAAAAAGTCCAAATGTTCTGGATTTCTTTTACAATTTCAGGAAACAGTTTTATATCTATACTTTGATGTTCACATGTCTGTTACACTGAAGGTGCAGTGTCATGAGTTCATTTTCGAAGTTCCATTTGTACAATCTTGAGTAGATTTTTTGAAGAAATATCAGAAATGTCAGGAAATGTTTGTTATTAAGTACATAATGTGGAAGATACAACCTACAGTCGATTCAAGAAATCTTTGAATTTCACTGAATATAATTCCTTTTGTAATACAGCATGCCAATCTTTTATTAATCAATCATCAATTTCATCAAATTATCCTTAGAATACATATGGCTCTCAAACGCATTTAACATATTATAATCATATTCACATAACAATCTACGCAGGATTTGTCTATTGGAGGTAAATAATAAGAAAAAAAAAATCAAAAGTAGTCTTCTAATGTACTTCAATGCAGCATGCATACAAAATGGTAGATATTCAAAAATAAAATGAAACATATATCTATTGTCAATTTATTCATATTTATACAACGAATACAATCATGTAAAAAAAAAGAAAGTTATCTGCTAGAATTTACATCAAATGTACAAATAAACATACCCAAATGTATAAAAAATACATTTCAAATTCAAAATGAAACACAGAAATACAGCATATGAAAAGTGACATATGCTGTAAAAAACAACATTCACACACTTTTAAAGATTTTTTCAAAATGTTTTTTTTATCTGTTGGAGGAAAAAATAAAAACCAAGATCATATTGATAAGTCGAATCAAATTAAAAAAAATGCAAGATACACTTATCATCAAAGCAAAGTTCTTTTTTTTTGGAAGAGGCAAGGAGTCTTAACACAAGAAAATAATGTTAAAAAGGTACAATAACTGATACATATATTTCAGCTGATGAAAACTCATTAAATATTACCACACGTTATTCAAATTTACATATAATATAATATATAAATATATACATATCACATATAATACATACACTATAGAATGCTATATTGTTCTACTTATCGACTGCAACTTGAGCCGCGTTAACATATGAGAGGCATATAGGAATTCCTCCAGAGCAAAGTGGGGATACAATGTACTGTCAAAATGCGTATGGCAAAAAATAACAATAAATATATTCATTATATATATAATACCTGTACATAAATGTTTCAATTTTCCTGTTAAAAACTAGGCTACCATAGATTAAAACCCCAAAGCCAAGGAAAGTTTGTTCCTCATAATATAAAGACATAGAAAATAGTTAAAGATAACTTATCTTGTATACAATACTGGTACAACAATAGGCTTCAAACATTTACAGAGCTCGACGATTCAGAGAGCGTTTCTCAGTATATTTACATCTTTTTCTTCTACTAGCCAATACATATATACTATCATGAGGTACACAAAAAGACACGCTGCAAGCAAAGACCTTGCTTGCTTTGAATAACATGTTTATTTTTTCTTCTTCCGCATATATGAGGTAATTACAGGACAACACATGTATCTGTTCCCAGATAGAAAAAACAACAACAATAATAACAACACAGCAGGCAGGTACTGTTCATGAATATTCATATTCCTTGCATTCATACATATTCATACAATTCACTCATTATTCATTAGGCAATAATCTCGATCGTGTGAATAGGATCAATCAATACCTAAATTCAAGATTAACCACCGATATATAATATGTACATACAAACAGGAAACATTTACAATCTCATTGTAATGACGCCAAACATGTTCAAACCTTGCCAATAGATGGCAGCAGAGTAGAATAGAGGGAGAACAGGCTCACATTATTAGCAATACAAGCTACAAAAAACAGAAAATACAGAAAGAAAACAAAACATAATGCCCATACAAACAGAAAATAACCTATCTGAGTTATTCAATTTACTAATGACTGACAAGTCAATATACAATTCATCCCCCTTTTAAATGACAGATTCCTTGACGTTGGAATAAAATATTGATAAGTCAATACATTGCGAGAGTGGTATGAGGTATGTGGATGTATGTAAAAGGTGACGACCCGATTTCACGAAATTCCTGAAAAATAAATAGAATACTCTGTGCGCACAACTTTTTTTTAGATTGTCCAATCAGAGAATATACCTGAAAGCATTAGAAATAAATCATTACGATCGTTTTCGTAGGATGACCTGAAATTCCTTGGATTTCCCAAGCAATGTGATTTTTTTCCCCAAAATATTTGGGTGACTGATAAAGTGCAAGGGATGATTTTAGTAGGAATTGACTGAAAGGCCTTTCCCAAAATTTTATATAAATCCGCCTTGGCGAAAAAATTCTGGGCCTAAATTCAAATAATTTTATATTAAAACTGCCAATTGTCCTGTACATGTAGGCTTCTATTTCCCTCACATACTAAAAGATAGCAAAGTAAAGTAAAAAATAAAAACAAACAAAACAAAGACGACCTCGAGAATGTTGACGATTTCATCATACCCGTTGAAGCAAGTAACCTCCTGAACAAAAACCAAGTGCAAAAAAGGTGAAATTGAATAAATTGATAATCATAATAAAACCTCCCATCCTAATGTTCTAATTTCATACATGTACATAATAATACATATGCCATTGTTATTAAACATGTACATGTAGTCACACAAAGGTTTGGGATTTGTCATAATATGGCAAAAGTAAGAGTTTAAGAGCCTCATTCTGTTCTCTGCAAGTATAATAGGGGAACTCTCCACATGGCGCTAGCTGCCTATCTGTGTCCAATAAACCTCAGAAATGCCCCCTGAATGTAATTGAAAAAGCAACATTCTTTCCATAAATATGTTCACATCTAGGTTCCCAAACAAAACCCTGTTGACACTTTCTGGGTACAAGCGCGAAGCAAGCCATACGGGGAGTGACTCCTGGGAAAAGTACCTCCTTGTCCAGAACCGTAAATGTGAATTTAACAAATTTCTATATTATCCTTCAGCAGTCTGCTCTTATCAATATTTCCCTACTTGTCTGGCAGGTGTTTCATGAAGCTGTTTGTAAGATACAAGCGACTTTACGAACGACTTGCGATCCTTTCTTAGGAGAGCTAAATCCACACCAATGACAATCTGGGGCCCGTTGCATAAAACTTTTTACCTGAGAAAACTCAGGTTGTTTTTACCGGAGTTTCTGCCCTGTGTTAAAGTCAATGGCAGAAATCAGACTAACCTTAGTTTTGAGTTTTTACCAGAGTTTTCTCAGGTAAAAAGTTTCATGCAACGGGCCCCTGGTGTGGATAATTAATATCAAGAATAGATCACCAGTCGTTCATAACTTAAGAACAGCTTTGTGAAATACCCACAAGGGCTCCGTAACACAAAAGTAAGCCATTGATCGTATGCTTGATTTTTACGACTGATTGTACATTGTAGTCAATGGAATCAATCGTAGAAAAATGTTCTACGATCATTGCTAAGCTTTGTGAAACACCCACCTGGTCTGATCAGCTTTTCTTTGCATCATTCTCCATCTCTCTCACCTATTCTCCAACCACATAAAGCAGGCCATCGCTTTCACGACAGACGGAAGCTATCAACGGAAAACTGCTCTGGAACGGCAACAAAATATCTTGAATACTCCACGTGAAAGCCTGATAGCACTGAACTTTAAGGGTAAAGAGATCTGTCTTCAAACAATATTTTAATTCCCATATCAAAGACCAGACACCCTAATAGATTTTGGACTATTTTACTATCCATTCATTACAGATAGCTTATACCAGGTCCATTATTCATGATAACCATCGCAAGTTTGTCTTAGTGGACAACTCGCAGGAATTTGCGCTAAAAAAAAGCTACTATGAGTTGTCCATTCAACAAATACCTTGGAAACTTTTGTAAAAGTGGTCTCGGGGATTTTCATGTACTTGCATATCAGAAGAATTACGTTTTACCCCCTACAGCATAATAAAACGTGTGTCACATTAACTTGAACTTAGAAGAAACGAAGATCTCATCAAATCATAAAAACAAAAGCAAAAACATTTGAATAGTTAATAATTTCTGATCATAGGCAGTAAATAAGGATTCAGAATTTCAGCCCTTTCACCAATATATTCCAACTTTACCCTAATTCCTTACTTATCTTTAAAATATGTGATATCAACGTTATTAAGAACATATGCAGCTTAGTCCTTGGCTGGTAATCAGTTGCGAGATTTACACTTTCTTTTACAAGCCCATAAGAAGCTGCATGAATGACTGACAGCTGCACTATAATAAAACATTTTAAGCATATTTTTTAAAAACAAAAGAGCACAAATGCAATTTTAGAAATATAATTCTATCATAAACTATTTCAAATAAAAATCATAGAGAAAAAAAGCAGCTGCAAAATCAATAGTTTAAAGTTCTATACGTTTTAGATCAATGACGCTGCAGTCCCATTTCCCCTATGGCGACCGTATTATTCAAACCACCTATACATAGCTTGTACAAAACAGGTCAAAACGGCAGTTTTCTACCTGCCGTATGCGCTCCACAGGGGAATTGTGACTGCACCATTAATGTTGACCCTATTTCAATTGAGTTTTTTTTTCAAAAAGATTGATAGCATCTTTTGCATTTCTCACTAACCTATTCAAACCATCTAGAAACCAGCTGCTTTGAAAATAAATGTGACAAACTGTATTAATGAACAGAAGAGAACCATCTTCCCAGCAAATCTCAGCGCAATGTCAGTGATTCCTTTGACAAAGCAAAGCACACTGAATCTGCCTCACGGTGCAGCAGTTTTAATGCTGAAAAATATTTGATAATATCTAAGATGTAGAAAGAAACCGGAGGCTTGTTTAGCTGTAATGAATGTGTAACCCATACCTGCCAAGACACCAACCCTTCTTGACTGCTCTCTTGCAACAAAAGCATGGCGTTTTGAATGATACATGAATACAAGGGGACTGTTTCACAAAGCTGTTCTTAAAGTTATGGACAATCTTACAAGTGTCTGAGATGTGGCAAGTCAAATGCTTGTCTTAATTGTTTTGAATTTTGTTAGTACAAGTTCAAATATACTGCAAGTTTGATTTCTATTCCAATATCATTGCATATTTTACTAGTATTTATTCATTTATTTATTTATTCATGTATTTATGTATTGATTATGTATTTATCTATTTATTCATTCTGTATTTATGTATTTTTCATTCATTTATTTATCTATTCATTCCTTTTTTGTGGGGGGGGGGTAGGGGAAATAATAATTAAAATATAAATAACGTCAGGATTCCTAAAAATATCAGAAAAAGAGCCTTTCCTACTTCATATCATTTTTAAACAAACTTTAAGAAAAGCTCCATGAAACAATACCCATGACTGTATTTCTTCTCAAATAATCTGTTTAGCAAAATAAAACTTTTTGCAGTAACAGATTACAGTTGCATTTACATGCAAAATACACAAAAAGCCTGTTCCCCCGGGTTTTTCACAATACACATGCAAGGAACATTGTCATAATTTGTGCAGGAATTCAACATTAAGAACATGATTTATGTACATACACACACACACACACAAACAGACATTCACATTCATAATTCTTAAGCATTTTCACTTGGGCATTTGAAAATGACTATATCATAAGACCCTATTGTTTAAGGGGTAATCATTCTACAGTGTTATTGTTACAAAGGTGTCCAAAGTCATGTCTTACTCATAAAATGAGAAAAATCTAAATAAATCCTCCCTTAAGCATGAAATGTTGGTACTTATTTATCATGTTTATAACTGGTCCATACTAATTCATGATTAGAAGATAAATCAGTAGGGACAATATCACCACTGAGGTTCCAAAACAATTCAAAATTTACTGCTCAAATGTGGCTTTTATCAAGCAAAATATGTAAGCATTGCAAAAACCCACTATTCGGTGTTGATTTTAGTGTAATCAAATTTGTTTTTACCCCCTAAAATAAAATAAAGACAAGATTCATGTGGAATAAGCAAAAATGTGTTCCTTTGTGTATCTATATATCTCGGCGTGTCACTACAGAAAACTGAAAATCCATGCCAAAAGGCTTCATCCAGAACTAATTCTGTGAGTAATATACCACCTCTAAAAGCTATTTTACTGGTAGTGAACGAACTTTTTTGCAAAAGGGTAATGTGTTTCCATTACTGACTTGTCTGCACTAGAAAAAAAATCTGCATATTACCAGAGTACAGAAACTGTAAAATGCCATCTATATACACAAGATGGCCAACATGGCGAGGTATCTATCTTGTCATATCAACATAATAGCATTATCATGTTGACCATAGGTTAGCCATGACGTAACTAAACATGACAATAGATAACTCTAAAGTCGACTTTGCAAGATAATGTATCTCATCATGCTGACATAATTAGGCTATCAATTCGACAGAACGAGATTGAAAGAATGAACCATCTCCCAAGTAAATGGCACTTAAAAGTTTCTGTAAGCAAGCAATGATTATCATCATTATTGTTATCATTTTTGTCACAAGCAATGTTTCCTTTTCAGCAAAGGTAGAGAGTAATAAAATAAAAATTTAATTGAGTGCATAGCAAGTCGTTGCCCTGATAGCAGGGCATAACAGAAACAAATTATTGCAACAGAACTCACCGACGATGTTTCGAGGACAAAAACAATCCAAAACTATGAACCAAATTCAAAGACATTATCATAAACACTTGCATAATTTTCAAAACATGATATGAAACGGTATAACAAAATGCACCAAGTGAAAAATAATTTTCTGGAAGTCAAAACTCGGCCATAACACAAAACAAGTTTCCCTTTGCATAATCAATATAACAATAACATCAAGAGGTGCATTTGAACAATAAATGCAATCCTTAAAAGTACAAATTTCATTAAAAAGACACCAAAGTAAAAATAAGAAAAAAAGAATCAAACATAACGAGAGAAAGACTGATATTTTCCGAGGTATTTTTTCGAGTAATACATGCGACATTAACAAATGATATCACCTTGACGGTAGTAACTAATGCATTGAGGACCGTTAGGAAAAAGTGACTGAGCAAAACTACTTTTGCTAGATATTTTCAAGAAATTCCATACTTTTCGTTTCAAATGAAATAAATTTCAAGTAAAATTCTCATTCTCTAATAAGGCAGTAAAATTCCTGTTTCATAATAACTATATATATATATCCTGTAGACTTTGATCTGAATATTCCTCGAATGAAATACTGAAGCATGTTAGGTTTTCCATTTCTGTTTACCCTTTTTAAGTCATCTATTTATAAGCTGCTACTAATTACAATGCAAATCATTTGAAAATGCTGAATAGAGATTGCAAAGAGAGCTCATCGATTTCATCTTATAGCAAATACTAGCTCATTATACTACAGAGGTATGAACAAAATAATTGCACTATATGAGTTGGGCCAAGCGAGGGCAGTATCATGACTAAACATTGTGTTTATATTGAGGCAGCGTTCACACTTATCTACTCGTGTATGTATGCAGCACACTAGTCACACATTGACTTGCTCATTATATACCATTTACGAGCATTTCACACATTAAAACTGGATTATATCAAGGGCTGTATTAAAGTCAGGTTGTAAAAAAATCAACCAAAGAACCTTCGTTGTAAAGCCGTAATCAGCAGGCTTTTCATCTCTCGTGTAAAATCCAGCACACCACCAAAAAATTTAAATAATCCCCCAGCATGTCACATCGTGGCATAACGTACACCTGTCGCCAGGTGTGAATGCACGGGGTAATTGTGTGCTGTGAATACAGTCATATGAAGGTCTTGTTCACACTGGAATTTAATATCCTTAAATCCTCTCGACGCAATGCGAGGGAAACGCGGGTCCATTCACACATCACCACAGTAGCGGGACCCAAGCAGGAATAAATCAATCTAAAGCTCATGGCCATGGTTGGAACCATCATCCCTTTACATCTGAAAGAAGTGATTAGTTTAGTAAAAACTTTCATGGATCTATCCACTGCATCTGAAAAGAAGAGCGATGTCTTATTAAGACAATGCAGGGAACCTTTAAACTGCTCTTTAACAAGCGAACAGATGTTTTTTTCAGAAAAACCAATGACAGATCTGCACCTATCTACCAGTGATGGATGTAACATAGGATGTCATATTTGTAATTTTCATATTTCTGGTATACAAAGCCATTACGATCATTGTCCTGCTTCTTTACTTTTCGAATCTTACAAGAAGAGGAATATACCCTGGATAAGTATGTTCAGTATCGAACATGTTATCTACGAGTTTTACTTACCCACCAATTGTTAAATCGATAGGTAAGTAAAGTGTCATCAAGTAGATTGAAATCACTGTTCCACTAAGAACTTTCCTCTACACGACAAAAATTATTCTTGTAGGTGATGCCTGAGAAGAGAGATATTAGGAATGAGTATGAACTGCTATAGGAACACAAAAAGCTTACATTTCATTAAAGTCAGTATCAGAGATACTTAGCTATGTAGCTGATGATAAGGACTTAGCGGGGTGCTACAAGGTTCGGTAAAAGGAGTGATCACTGGAAAGCCTGGTGAAATCTCGGTAACGAGTGCATCCCGGAGAAGGGAATTTGAGTGGGACCCATGTGCTGCATCTGCACGTGGTTCATGTGGTTGTCCATGTGTGATTGGGGCAGAACCCCCGTCTGGTCTTGGGCATGCATCCCTTGTTGAGGTAGTTGTGTTTGGGGGATGTTGAGAGGGGACTGTGGGAGGGTAGCCGGGGGCGTGTTGGGTGGTAGGGACATGGGTGGCGAAGTCGGTGTTGGAGGAGCAGCAGAGGCAAGCGGCTGCTGCTGTTGCTGTTGTTGCTGCTGCATGGCATTGAGGGGTAAGAACCCCAAGAGCTGGCCCAAGTCTACTCCTCCTGGACCTAACGCTTCCTGCATCATCTGGTTCCGCCCTAGGCTGCAGTTGTCCAGCCCGCCCAGGTCCATCGGGTCATTCATCTTTTGGACCTCGTTCTTGATGGTAACTTTGGGCTGGATCTGGGATTTGAACCTTGGAACAGGAGGGATCTTCAGCAGCTCGGTGAACTGCTGCGGTTGGGACATGGTGCAGGAGGGTGGTGGGATGTTGGCCGCTGGGGGAGCCTGTGGCAATGACTGCTGCATTGGATACATGAACTGCTGCTGATGCTGTTGGCCCATTGGTGACATCTGTTGATGGTGGTGGTGATGATGGTGGGGAAGTTGCTGCTGTTGATGTGGATGTTGTTGAAGATGATGGTGTTGATGCTGGAGTTGATGATGATGATGTTGCTGCTCTTGCAGATGCTGCATCCCGAGCATGTGTTGTACTGTTGTCACCCCAACAGCCTGCAACTGCTCACCTAACCTTACCCGTAATTCCATATCGTCCTCCTTATGACTCTTGCGGGTGTGCCGCACTAAATGGTCCTTGCGCCCAAACCTCTGCCCACATGTCTGACACAAGAAGTCTTTTCTACCCGTATGCACCACCATGTGCCTTCGAACATCCTTGCGCGTGTAGAAGCGGCGGTCACAGTGCTCACACTGGTGCTTCTTCTCCTTCACACCTGTAGATTTCCCTGAATGCAGCTTCAGATGCTGCAACAGTGTCTCTGTGCTCTCAAAGTCCTTCTCACACAATTTACAAACCAGTTCACCTGACGCTGCCGCATGTAACGCCAAGTGCTTCTTGTAGCCCGGCTTGGTACTGTAGACCTTGCCGCATTCGTTGCATCGGTACGCCTCTTTATTTGGATCATGCGTCTGAAGGTGATTCTTCAGGTGATCCTTGCGGTGGAATTTCTTGTTGCAATGCGTGCAGCAATGCATTTTATTCGGTGAATGTGTTGCCATGTGTCGAAGAAGCTTGTACTTGGAAATGAACGCCTTGGTGCAGCCGTTATGAGAACATACAAAGGGCCGTTCACCTGTGTGCATATACGTGTGCGTTTTCAGCTTCTCGGAGTTCACGAATATCTTGGGGCACTCGCCACAAGCGTAAGTCTTGGGTTCTTTTTTGGCGCGTCCCCGTCGAGGTTTACCCGTTTTAGTTTCCTTTTCAGTTTTCAATGCTAGATTTTCTGGCTTTCCCACTTCTCCGTCCAAGATCCAACTTTCGTTGACTACCGTTGTCGGGTTGACAGGCGATTTGACCTTTGGCTTGCGCCCTCTTTTGGCGCGTTTGTTCTCACAGGGATGTGACTCGAGTTGTGCAAAGGTGCTGAAGACTTCGCTGCAGTTGGAGCACTTCCAAGGCTCTGCTGATGGACTGCTGTTATTATTGTTGTCACTGCACTGGTAACTTGTACCGGCCTGCATGCAAAAAGAAAAATAAAGAAGGAGCAAAAGTTAGTTTCTGAATTCAATAAATGTAAACATGGAAAAGATGAAACTAAGAAAGTGAGAACCTATTGGAAAATCTTGAATGATCTTCCAAAGTGCTGTGAAATAGACAATCATTTAATTGTTTGAAAGATAAAAACCAGTTGTGGTAACAATCTCAAAATGAGTTAGAACAGAATCCCATAAAATGACCACCCATGTGTCTGTATGTATAAATACAAAATACTGGCAGGGGCCGGGTAAAATGTTCGAAAGTTATGAAAGTGGTTATATGTTTGAGACACCCAAAACTTTCCCTGGTATTTCAACACAGTTTGACTGAATTTCCTACATCCCTAATGAAATTTGGAAAAAAATAATACAAATTTTGCCTTCACAGTCCTTCACGTTTATAATTTCGTGGAGCTCAATAAATCGCTCTCCTTATTTTTTTTGAGGAGCTCAATTGAGCTCCTGAGAATCGCTCTCTGTGAGGAGCTCAAATCAATTCATTACAATACATGTATGATAGATTTTTCTTAACATTGTATATATGTAATAGCTGTGTTAGCTTTTAATTAATCTGTGGTGAAACTAGGCCTGGGTCACGTCAATACATTTACAAGATGTCGTACGCGCTCCTGCTAAAAAAGAAAAATAAAAAAATAAAACAATTGCTAAAATTCACATTTACATCTTTAAATCCATGAAATGGCCTTCTTTTTTACATAATTCCTTGGAATTACTTTGATTTAGTTGAAAACTATCAGAAAATGAAGAATATTCACCACTTTCCCGACTCTGATTTCAACTTACCTCGGTATATATTGTAGTCCCACATATAGACTTCCATGGTGTTGCCATGAAAGTCTACATATGGGACTACATGGGACTGCAATATTTACCGAGATTAATTTAAATCAGAGTCGGGAAAGAGATGAATATTCTTCATTTTTCTGATAGATTTCAACTAAATCAAAGAAATTTCAAGAAATTATGGAAAAAAGAAGGACATTTCATGGATTTAAAGATATTTAAAGATGTGAAATGTGAAATTTTAGCAATTTTTTTCTCAATTTTTTTTTTTTTTTTGAGGAGCACGATTTTTTGCTCTCCTTTTTTTTTTAAGGAGCGCAGTAGGAGCGCCGGCACGATCACGCTCCTCAAAAATGAAGGTTTGCCTTCAGACGATTGTTTACAAAAATAATTCTTATCCACAGGAACCAGAAAAGGATATCGGCAAAGAAGATAGAGAATAAAGAGATAAGGAGGGATGGATAACACATAGAAATGAGATAAAGGGGAAGATGAATGCCTCGATAGAGCAAGGAAATCATAGGACACATCTACCTCTAGCAACTGGAAGCAGCACTCAAACTGGAAGAAAAAAGTATAATGAAGATAAAGAGAGATACAGAGAGAAGACAGAGATAGAAACTGGGAGAGTGAGAGAGAAAGGGAATTGAACTAGATGAAAGAGTAGAAAAATGGGAACAGAAAAAGGAGAAGACAGAATGAATTGATAATTATTTGATACCATACCTCTGCTGGCTCCTGGTGCGAGTTCAAGGTCGTGAGGAAGGCTTCTTGCGTGTGATTGTGTTTAAACGGTGGAGTCGGGATAGACAGATCGCTCATTTGCTCATCTGGCGAAGAAGACAAAAACAAACGACAAAGTTGAAGTCGGGGTCGACACAGTGCTCTCATTTTCCCCGAGCAAATCAAATCTCTATTGAAACCCCTTCCCTAGGCCTTCATAAACAGAAACTTTGGGAAAAAAGTTTGATTGAAGCGTAAGGCCATGCAAGCAATATCCAATACAATTTTCTGCTGCAAGTGCCCTTCTCCCGAAAACAGTAGCCCCTGTACACGCAGGGCTTGATACATATATGAGATTTGCAAACTCGATAATTAGTCACAATGGCTAAATTTGGAGCACAACATCCCTCAGTGATGAAACCGATGAACATTTTTACTATTAACTCTATCACTATTCATCCGTGGACATTGCATAATGAATGTTCCGACACAGGGGCTTACTAGTAGGAGCGAAATGGGCATGGGGAAGGGGGGCGTATACAGCCACTCTTTCTCTCTCTCTCTATTTCTTTTCTCTTCATATTACATAACAGTTGAAGGAAAGTTTACAGGGAGACAGGTGCAGGATTTGGGATGAACTCGTCATGTCTTCGCAATGTGATCAGCCAGGAGCTGTCCAACAATGTGTTAGAAGTCGAGCGAAGAGGGGCAAGTGTACTTTTATACTAAGAGGAAAATGGCGCATGTCGGTGTAAAAACAAAGACAGAAAAAAAAGTAGCAGAGGGCATATACAAAATATGAAACTAGCTATATAAAGTTCCCATGTAAAAAGGCCTTCTCCATGGTTCAAACCGAGTTAATCTGAAACAGACTCTTTAAATCCAATAAACATTTTTTAAACCCCCTGCGAGTACCCGTGTCTGTTAGTTGAGGAATGGGGGGGGGAAGGGGTTGGATTAAACATCACATTAAATTACATAGGTAGATCTACATCTCTTTTAAGTCGAAATACAATATTGAATGGTGTTAGACTGATTTGTAACAGGGGACATTTTGATATCAGATACAAATGATTCTGCACAGCTGCTAAATCAAACTGCATGTTACTCATCAGAAATATAGATGATTAATGTATGTGAGATAATGTTGGCTTTCAACGACAATAAGCAGATTTAACTGTGGTTAGATGACGCAGACTGAAACTAACTGGAGTAACGCATCATGTCAAAAGATGTGTGTTTATTCTCTCAAAGCGGTCAGGAAACGAGGAAGGACTCTGTTTTACAAGAAAGTAATTACAGCCTGCATGAATATCAAAAGCTTCCCATTTAATGCGAATCGTATGAAGAAGGGGTGTCAGGGTAACCATTTTTTACCCCCCTCCAGGAAACTAAACCTGAATTAGTTACCCTTTATTCTTACCCTGACCATTTTCCCCTTCAAGTGTTGGTATCCTATAACACATCCTGCATGCGTGGGCTGATACACTCGGCATGTCAAGGAATAACATGGTACCAGGTACTTCACCTGGGTTGAGTGCGGCACAATGTGGATAAATGTCTTGCTGAAGGAAATCAACAGCTGGGGTAGTTCTTGAATCCATGACGCTCTGATCAAGAGAGAGAGTCAGGACCACAACACCATGAATCAAGGGAAATTATTCTTCGATCCTGTGGGTTTGAGCCGATGGGTCAGAGTAAAACAGGAAGTTTTCGCAACCACTATGCAGATGCTTTCTGGAACATTGAGAACCTATTGTCAAAAGCTCTTCATGGCAAAACAGCCTTTGTCGAAAATCGATGAATCAAAAGAGCACTGCCATCCAGGAACCTGGACAAACAACATATTTGCAATTTTTCGTCAGCTCAGAACCCAAGGACGATCTGCTGTCCCAATCAGCAATTTTCGACAATGACCTCTAAGCCTTTCACTTTGATTCGATGAGCATTTTCAATAGATTCTCAACATTACAAAAGTCGTTGCGTAGTGGTTGCAAAAACTTGCTGTTGAAGCTGAAGACGCCACAAAGCATGTGACGGTCTACAGCAAAAACTTGACATTCGGCCAACGTTGCATGGCCCTTGCAGATGTTCATCATCAATGTGCGATTTCAGACTTATTTCTAGGAAAGTTTGATCCTTTAAATCCTACAGGTGATCACGGTGGTAGAGTCATCCACCCACTCACCCACCCAACCCTTATGCTTCCCTGAGAGAAGTCACAATTACGGGGGTGTTTCAACTGCCAACTGACAAGAGATGGTTTCAAACAAACTCGATATAAAGCAAATTACCTGTAAATTAACAAGAACCTGTTAAGGCCTCAATATACATGTAACTGACAGTAAGTGAACTTCACCATAAAAATGGAACATAGTGTAAAAGTTATGCCATATGAAGTCAGGTCATGAAATAGTACATTCAATAAAGTTTGTTTCTCTGGGCTCGCCCAACATTGTCGTGCTGTTGTCTACATTCAACACTCAGCATGAAGGAGTGCATTTTGTGGTAGGGTTCACTTAAACTTTCTTGCACAACTGTATTTTACACATCACTCCCTACTGAACCAGACCCTTTATTAGTGTAAGTTCTCAAACCTATGAATATGCCCAAAGTTGTCTGTGTAGCAGAAATTATGACATCCAAGGCTCCACACAATCTTTTCTTGGTGGCCTAATAGGTTCACCAAAATGTTCAATTTCATATTTGTGGTGGCCCACAAAGCAAATCTGGTGGTCTTAAAACAATAGAAAACATTACAATTTATCAAAATTTTTGGTTGCTCGACTGGACCAACTCTCATTTTTTGTTGCCCCAAACCACTGCTGATGACAAGCCCTGCAATATCAATGAAGTGTACTGGTGACAGATTATATAACTGATTTAAAAACAGATTGTAGGAAGTACAATCTATCCTAATAGCAATGTGGAACTGTAGTTTGTGACAGATTATATGTAACTAGTTTAAAGACAGATTGTAAGACGTACCATCTATCATAATACTAGCAATGTGGAACTGTACTAGTGACATATTATGTAACTGTAAAGACAGACTTCAGAAAGTACAATCTACAAGTGCGGAATGTGACTTGGAACTATACTTGATTGATTACATAACTGACTGTAAAACAGATTAAAAAGACAAATTCCATCCAGTGATCAACCATAATATCAATGGAGACCTGTATTCGTGACTAATTATTAAACACACTGGAGAAAGTATATCAGTCATATAGTAGCAATGTTGGACTGTACTAGCGACTGATTGTGAACTGATTTAAAGACAGATTGCACAGAATTCCCGGGGGGCCACTTCCATTCACGAGTGGATACCATGCGCGACCATGGGGTCTCAAAAAGCACCCTAAACACGCAATTTCCATCTTCTGAAAATGCACTCCTTAACAAGTATTGGCGTGTGAACCCTTAACAAGCATTGGAAACAAATTGATACTCTTGGCAAATATTCCCTGAAATGAACCCCTAAACAAGTACATTTTGTTACGGGTCCTTTGGTCGTCGGCTTTACCTTATTTGGTTTAGTACGACCCCACCTTCTACACCTCGCGCAAATCGGACTCTAAACACGAAGTGTTGGGGCAAAAAGGACATCCTTTATAAAACATTTGAATTTTGTTTTATCACTATTACAGCTGCAATGATTGCTCTTTTCCTTATTTTTTTAAAAGAGCTATGGAGTCAGGATAAAGTTTAGGGTTAAGAATATTGCAAAGATTACGATTAGGGCAATGGTCGCTAAATGTCACAGAAACAAGAAGGTGCAACCAGTATAGTATGCGTATGGTAAAATTCCTCTGACCAAACATTAATTCTCAGGTATCAATTCATAACAGGAATTATTGGATATTTTTATCAAAGTATTTTAACATGAGTTACAAGGAAAAAAACTGTGGTTCTCAGGCAATTAAATCAAGGAAAGTTTTCAGATCTGACAACTTTCCATGATTTAATTGCATGAGAACCAGTTTTAAATGACTGGAACAATCACATAGGTCCCTGAATTATGTCCTGATAATCGGGGGGGGGGGGGGGGGGGGGATAATCTGAACAGTGTTTGACCTCTGTTACATCAAGAAAATTGTTGGTCCAGGGCCTGCCTTGGGTAGGAAAGAAATCCGATGTAAACAACATCCCAAACCAATCTCGGGCCACCTTTTAACCAACCTGGCCAAGACCACCTCCAGAGGTAGTCTCAGGCAGGCCCAAGTCCACTGATTTTTAGATGTAAACGCAAACCTTCCTTGAACCTGCCTCAGTCCGTTTGCCAGCTGTCGCAAAATACGTCATAGCACGCAAATTTCCATATAAAGGAGAGAGGGAAGAGAAGTAAAAAATGGAAGAGGAAGGAAAAGCAAAAGGAGAAGAAAAGGAGGAGGAGGAAGAAGAAGAAGAGGAGAAGTATAGGGAGTGGAAAGTGGAATACAAAGTACGTAAGCATTCCCTGTACAACTTAAGTACTTCACAGCATTTACATCTTTTTTCCCCAATATTTCCCTCTTACGCGGGAAATGCCTAAATATCCCGGAAAATTGCCAACCCTGCCTATCTTTGATTTCCTCTTTAAAAGTGTGAATGCACCTTGTGCGACGACATGCACGGTCACCACACTGCTCTGGACCCAACGGCCTCCCCTGGATCGGGAGGGAGTGACGAAACGCTTCGTCACCATGATTGACCCACAAACTCTACCATGCCAGAACACTTGCGGTTACGTTGCTTTCCTGCCTTAGTCACCCGCCTCCCTGAGCTCGGTGCGAGTCGCCCTGTTCACATTGTGGACCCATCAAAACTGCTCTCATTCCCAAGCCCTGTTCCAAGTGACCCTGTTCACATTGTCAACCAATCAGTAATTCCTAGCCCCTGTTTTAGGTGACCTTGTTCATAATGTTGACCCATCATTACTTCTCTCATCCCCCAGTCCCTTTTTAGGTGGCCCTTTTCACATTGTTGTCTATCAGTTCTGCTGTCATTCCCAAGCCGCGTTTCAAGTGACCCTGTTCACACTGTCAACCCATCAGTTATTCCTTAGCCCCCGTTTTAAGTGGCCCTGTTCATATTGTCGACCCATTAGTACTGCTGTCATTCCTTAGCCCCCGTTTTAAGTGGCCCTGTTTATATTGTCGCCATATCAGTATTGCTGTCGTTCCTTAGCCCCCTTTTGAATGGCCATGTTCATATTGTCGACCCATCAGTACTATTGTCATTTCTGAGCCATGTTTTAACTGGACCTGTTCACATTGGGGACCCATCTGTCATCTTGCACACAAGCCATGAATGTTATTCCTAGTCACCCTGGATCCACTGTATATGGCCCTGTTCATATTGGGGATCTATATGCAAACAAAAACCAATAAACTTTTTTGCCATGGTAGCTCTAGCTATAATGAAGAATCCTCTATGCATGGCCCCCTTTACATCAAAGGTGCACCAAGTGCATTGGTTATCTATTGCTGTAATGTATTTCATCATAACGGAGACACATCATTTACACATTTATAAAAAAAATAAAACAATTATGATTTCATGTAATAATATAAGAAAAAGGAAAGTGTGGATGTGACATTATGCCTAGAACTGCTTTACCGGAATAATGCAAATCATTAAAATTCAATAACTTTGTTTTTTGTTATCCGATTTTATGAAATTTTCAGCATTTTGCTCTGTGAATTTTACTCTTATTTATTTAGATATAAATATCTTCAGCCTGGAGTATCCCTTTAATTAAGGATACTATTATTAAACATTATGTGTTCCAACATCCGAATTTGACATACTGATAATCAGGCCAGGAACTCCGTAAACTGAAGTTCGACATCACAGAAAAAATCAAACAAGGGCATGCGTATTATCATTTGTTGAAAAAAGACCCTTCTACCAGCAAAATACCATGACTATTTGGCTAATTTCAGGGATATTGCTCTCTTTTTAAAGGACAAGTCCACCCTAACAAAAACTTGATTTGAATAAAAAGAGAATAAAAATCAACAAGCATAACACTGAAAATTTCATCAAAATCGGATGTAAAATAAGAAAGTTATGACATTTCAAAGTTTCGCTTCATTTCACAAATACAGTTATATGAACGAGCCAGCTAAATCCAAATGAGAGAGTCGATGATGTCATTCACTCACTATTTCTTTTGTTTTTTATTGTTTGAAATATGAAATATTTTGATTTTCTCGTCATTGTCATGTGAAATGAAGTTTCATTCCTCCCTGAACACGTGGAATTCCATTATTTTAACATTTTGTGCTTCAGGCAAGGAAGTCCTAATAGTCAAATTCGTAAAAATTGAAATATTGTATAATTCAAACAATAAAAAACAAAAGAAATAGTGAGTGAGTGACATCATCAACTCTCTCATTTGGATGTAACTGGCTCGTTCATATTACTATTTTGTTAAAAATAAGCGAAACTTTGAAATGTCATAACTTTCTTATTTTACATCCGATTTTGATGAAATCTTCAGCATTGTGCTTGTCTGATTTTTCTCTATTGATTCAAATCAACATTTTTCTGAGGTGGACTTGACCTTTAAATCCGACATCATTCAGTATAGCATTACAAATACTGCACACACGGGTGGTCACTTCACTAGAATTTGATAGCACCACACAGCACGAGTTCATGTTTAAAGGAAACCAAAACCCAAGAAGAGAGGCAATCTTATTGGAAAATGAAAGGAACAATTTAAAAAGTTTCATCAAAATCGGTTATGAAATAAGCAAGTTATGGGAGTTTGAAAACTCTTGTTGTACTTTCTATGGGCATCCTCAAATCGGCAAACGTGCTTCAAAATGGCTGATTTTGTGGACAAATCTCCATTTGTTTTGTACACAAATTTAATCCACACCATATATGTCAAGGCCAGGAGGTGATAATGTGAAATATGTAAAATAAAGGTGAAAATCTGAAAATATGTGTACAAAACAAATGGAGAGTTGTCCACAAAATCAGCCATTTTGAAGCACGTTTGCCAGTTTGAGGATCCACATAGAAAGTACAACACTTTTTAATCTTCCATAACTTGCTTATTTCATAACCGATTTTGATGAAACTTTTTGTAAATTGTTCCTCTCATTTTACTCTTTCCAATGAGATTGATTCTCTTCTTGGGTTTTGGTTTCCTTTAAAAGCATCATTTTCCCCCCTTCAAATTATCAAAACGTGGGCATCTTCTTGTCTTGATAGTAAGTTGCCAATAACCACAAATGCCATTGAATCAAATCAAATGAATGATTTGAAAACACAATGCTACATGTGTATGTTGTTGGTCAATGTGCTCAATGCAGAGATGCCACTAGGTCTCCTTTAAAAAATTGTAATAAGGACTGAAGTCATAAAGTGGCATCCTTACATAGATCTGTTTCAAATGAGTTTAAATAAATTTTAACTTTTTCTCTTTACTCTCTCCCCTTCTGCCTCTTTCCATCTTCTATAATCAAAGATTAAAATCCTGGAATTCATTTTACGATTGAAAACAATTTAAACAGTATTAACACATACAACTGATCAATGCAAAATAATGGGAGCTAAAGGCATCAAACATAAACAAAATACTTTTCAACTCTGAACAAAGATACACCCTGTGGTAATAAAGCAAGTTGAGATCACCACTGACTGAAAGAATTTACATAAAAATACAATGAAGCAACCATGTTGTGGACTTCTAACATGATCTTCCCTTTCAAAGTCTGACATAAACAAAGTCAAAGTTCCCAGGGTTCGGGAGCTCATAGACAGTGAACACCTGGGGGGGAAATGGGAACGTCAACAAGTTTGCGTTCGGTTCGGGAAGCGAAAATTAGTGAAACCCTTGTAGCAGCTAATGAAGTTGCTAAACTACGACGGCGGAAAAGCAAGTCCAAAGTTCCGAGCCAGAGTATTCTCCCGAGGTGTGCCCGTCACTCGGCACTTATTTACTTCTATGGTGATACTGATCTGTATAGTGCATAGATGCACCCAAGCACCTAAAGGGATTGTCCTCACTGCTTCTAGGATGTGGAGATAGTACACATGCACGGCACGCACAACCCCACTGTCATAGGCACTCCGGTACATCATCAAGCACTTCTTGTGCACATCATAGCTATCGAGCAGCTATGGGAATGAGCCCCAGAGTGCTCAGATACATTATGTGATATGTATGTACATTAACCGGGTAGTAGACCTTTTTAAGTTTGAAAAAAAAATGTATATCGACAGTACTTGTAGGATGGAAGGATGTGTTTCCACTGCCACAATGACTACCATTCACGATGTGCAAGAACATGTGGCGCACAACCCCCTGTTGAGATACATACAGTGTACACATGCCTACTTGGTAGCTAACTGGATAGCTATTGGAAATGTGAACGTACATATGGACCGAGTAAAAAAGCTATTGAATGTGTGTGTGCGCACAGATGGAAAGGAAATTTGGCTGATTAGAGCACACTTAACGCTAGGAAATAAGATAATATGAAGTATTGATACTTGTGGTTTACACTCGGAAAAAAAAAGCATCAAGTTAAATGGCATATAGCCCTCGTATCATTGCGACAGTGACAGCGGAAACAGAAGACAGACAGTTGGGAAATAAAGAAATGATCTGATAATGAGCAATCACTCACAGAATAGTAAAGCCCTACAGTGAATGGCATTTTATGATGCTAAATTATCAAAGAGGGGGAAAGCAAGCAAGCAAAATAAACAACTAACAAAATACAAATTACCGTTATCTTAATTGAATAAAAGTCAATTATTCATTAATTTATGATTTCACCTGTCAATTCCACTGATTTACTTAATTATTCATTTATTAACATATATTTATTTTGAAATTCATAAATCTAATCAATATTACTCTTTTTTATTCATTGATGCATTAAAGAATAATTGCTGAAAAATTCTTTCGAAAGTATTACATGTATTAATGTTGTATTTGCAACACTCTATAATAAAGCAGGACTGATTATATTAAAAAAACATAATTTTATCAGTAATATAACTACAAGCATCTAAGTTGAGTTCATGTTAATTATGCATCATTGCACGGCAAAAGAGCCTCTTCCGAAATGAAACAATCACCAAAAATGTGAACACTCTAATTACTCATACTCCGATAATTCAAACTTAATTGATCTAATATGTTACATGACTAACGGCCCTGAAGAAGACACACACACAAACCCTTTAATAATTTCTTCTCTTATTCACAGAACAGAATAACCAAACTTAAATCAAAACAACAGAATAGTTTTTAGAAAAGCCCTGGTTTTGTTTTTGTGCCAAATTTCACGGCGTTTTTTTAACAATCTCCTTTTACAAAAATCTGTTTTTATAAAGAAAAAGCAGCGTGCACATCGAGATAATTCACAATCCAACAGATGTTTGGTGCATATTTTTATAACTCTTCTCTGCTTGATCTAATTAACCAATAATCGTATAAATTTAACCTAAAATAGCATTCTACATGAAAGTTCCTGTGTACGAAAATAGCACAACAATCAATTACATACTTTTGCAATATCACACATACAAGCAGTATTGCATCATGCGTGTTGAAAGGCCTCATTATACCTATTTTAAAACTTTACCAAACATTAATACTTCTCAATGAAACATTCTTCTTCATTTGACCAACTTGGCAACACTATTGATGCATTTTTATTTTATTTTTTCAACAATCAATTACATACTTTTGCAATATCACACATACAAGCAGTATTGCATCATGCGTGTTGAAAGGCCTCATTATACCTATTTTAAAACTTTACCAAACATTAATACTTCTCAATGAAACATTCTTCTTCATTTGACCAACTTGGCAACACTATTGATGCATTTTTTTTTTTTTTAATTTTATCGAATTTGCTAGTGCGCATGGAAAGACATTTTATATTAATTTGTCCATGACAGTTCAAATATAAGAACATTAATAATTTTTGTTTTTCAATCAATTTGCAACCAGTGAAAAATGGTGATGCAATACAAATGGGTACAGTATGTGTGCATTTAATTTTATCATTCCAATCTGTATTTTTTTTATTTCTACAGCTCCAGAACATGAAGATTTTGGGAAGCATAATAGTGTTCACTTTTATTATAGGTTTAGAACAAAATGGTAGTCTACAGGTTAAAGGAGAATAAAGTTGCCTCTGGTATTTTGGATAATTTGCACAGCATCGTGAACGTTTTATTCAAATGACTAACTACATTTGGATATTGTCAACGAATGGGAAACAAACCAAGATAAGTACTACATCAATCACGCAGATCCACCGCTAATACAAGTGACATTGAATGGGGGGTGATTCACACGTCGGTAAAGCCCCGCAAAGCTCCAGTAGAAACGGGGCTTAAAGGCGACGCTTCCAGCCTGCACTGGGCTGATATAAATAGAAGAAAGCCGGCTTGTTTTCTTGGGGTTGCCGAAAGTTTCCGGAACTACTTCCTATAATTAACAACATGGCAATCTGCGTCCTTTTAAAACCAGGTATACGTTTTCAGGTTCAAATAAAAAATTATATATTTCAATTTTATCATATAAATAGCTAAAGAATACACTTCTATCTAATCTTTACTTAACTCTTTGCACACTGAATTAATTTTGGGGGTATAATAATGACAATTATTTCCTTGTTATTATCTTTAATTCAACATTTCTTTATTACGCCATTGATGCTTATTATTATTATATAGATGTCATCCAAGAACTAATGCCTTTTATTAGCTTTAGGGGAGAAAACTAATCATCATAATTATTGAATTTAACTTTAACGTTAGGCCTAACCGTTCAGACTAGACCCTAGATCTAATGCTTAATTCGGTTCATAAAATACATCTGGACTGCTTTGACATTCGAGACATGTTTGTTTCTTTCGGCTCACGGGTACCGCACCGGCCAGACCATGCCCTCGGGCAAAGCACTTGGGCATAGTCGCGTTGCGGTCCCCTTGAGCCTCTAGAAACAACCATGCCTCTCAAAGCAGTCCATATATCTATATTAGCGGCGACTTTTCACAACTTACTGCCTAAAATCGGCAACATTGGATAAGCATTAACCAGGGTGCTACATAACTTTTTAGAAGCACTTGCCCAGTTGGGCAAGTAAATTTTTGAATAGTTGGAATGTACTTGCCCAATAATCTATTACACTTGCCGATAAAATCCTTGAAAAACAAAGGTTTACCTCTTCAAAAGAAAGTTTTGCGGTTTCATAAACCATTGACCTTTTTCTCTCTTTTGACATGAACTGGTCTCCCATGATATTGCATTTCTTTTTTCCAAGGTGATTTTATCTTGCCTGCCATGACCAAAATTAGGGTCAATATCAGATCATATTAACCCTAAGTTTGGTCATTCTGTGAGAATTTTGCTTGCCCAATTCGGGCAAGTAGTTCTGGTCTTCGCTTGCCTGGCTCTAACGTTTACTTGCCCCAGGTAATCGGGCAAGTGCTTATGTAATACACTGCATGAACATTGCAATTAATGGGGACTTCCCCCAGGCTCTTTTGAGCAATTCGGGGGCTAAGTCCACCTGCAGACCCCATGTTACACTTTCCCTGTCATACACAAAAACATGTAAAAAGGTAGAATTCTTTTCAACAGCCAATATAAGTGTAAAAACTATATGAATTTTTAGCAATGTTTATTGTGGGGAAAATCATTCAAAATATACCTGTTAACAGTTCTTGAGATCAAAGAATACCCAGACAGTAAAGACACCGATTTACATTTTTTTTCCAATGATGTTATTTTTTATGAACCTTACGGTAGTTGTTTAAAAGATTCAAACAGGTGTACGGAATGTAACACAACAAAGTATGATTTTTTTCTAAAATTAATTCTTGAAATCATGGTTGTTTTAAAAGTAAAACAACAAATGCAAGGTCCATACAGTGAACAGCATTTTATAAAACATTTTAACAGTATTTTTACTGTGCCAATATTCAGGGCCTATTTTTCATGTTTGCATGTATGTACAAGCATGGCATCAAACTTTTCATGACAGTGCATCGTACTCCCACCCTCGCAACATCTCCCCCTGCCCCCAACCCCCCCCGCCCAAAAGTTCCGCCACCTTATCTGACACATTTGCTTTGAAATAAATTAGGCTAACAGCACATTTTACAGCTAAAAAATGAGGGTGTTAAACCATACTAGAATAGTTGTAGTAGTCAGTAATAGTATTTGGCTCATTTGAGAAGAAAAAGCCGCCTTTTTTAGAATGTTTCCTGATCCCTGACTCTTGCGTGACCTTAAACGATTTCCATTCATAGAAGTGAGACTGGCAGCCAACTGGACCGGTTCCTAAAGCAACAAAAATAACCTTTGGCACGGTATCACATGGAAATTCAAAGCACTCGCTGCAAAACGATCATTTCCGATTAGCGATGATCACCTGGTTTGAAAAGTTTACATCGCTTTGGAGCGAGCCAAGAAAAAAAGAGGGATGAAAAGAACCAAATGGAGAGAGTTTGATCAAAGAACATAGGAGCATTAAATGCATCCAATGTTCAATGACGATTTCCCGTTAATGATGATCGCCAGGGACATGAAACACAAAGGTTGGGAATTAATTGATCGCTTTTGTTACTAAATAAATTGTACATTGTAGTCAATGGAGGGGGAAGAGGGATGTGCCCCTTATTTTTAGTGACTATCCATGTCACCTGAACATGCCCTATGCCTAACTTACCCTGCCTTCCGAGTACGTGTGAGTTGAGGAGCTTGGCATAGTCCGATGCATACCACACTTTGAGTTCTGTGTGGGGTGAAATTGGCTGGGGGAAACAAAAAAGAGAAAAAGAAATTAATTAACAACACACATTTGCAGGGGATACCCCCAGACGGTCTTTGTAGTAAGTTGGTCACTCTGGACAGGTTGCAAGGTGTAGGACAATGCTATAAAAGACTTTAATCCCCACTTACTAAAAGTCTAATTAAAAGAATCAAGAAAAACAAGGAATGAGGCCAACAGAGATAACACAATAGTGTAACATGAAAATAAAAGGAATCATTAACAAACAAAAGCTATTAATATGAAGCTTAACAGATTGGGAGCCAAGGGGGGGGGGGGGAGATATGAAGAAAACAAAAGTAACGGCCCTTCAGATATAGGGTTAAAATGAAAGGCTTGATTAAAAATATTTAAAAATTAAAGAAAAAAAAATATGACCCCCATTAAAAAAAGCAAAACAAAACACCCCTAAAAACCCCAACAGTGAGGTGTTCCTTTTCGTTGACTTCCAAGATAACACTTAAAAGATAATCTTCGATAAAATCATCAAAACAAAACATAGTGCCAAAGCATGAAAAGGGAAACACGTAAATGTGCAAAAATAAAGACTGCTTACATATTCGGCCAAATTTCACAGGCATACAAATATATGGAGGTGTTTATTTTAGAACTTAAATAGCTGACATTTGAAAAAGCATCAGCACAGGCCAACCATGGAGATAAATAAGAAAATAAGATTAGACCGTCTGCGAGGAAATAAGATGAAATTACGATCATAACCCAACATCTAGCTGGATTGAAAAAAAAGGACAAGAAAAAAAATATGCCATGATATAGGAGCAAAAAAAGGTCTGGGAGAAAAATAAATTTAGATAAATTTTCAGAAAAAGAGTGACATCGCATTTCTGGCATTGTCTCTACTTTGAAATCTATAATTCTGCACAGTATCATAACAAATATGTCTCCTCTGTAATCATAGGAAGAATAATATTTTCATTTTTTTCAATGGAAGGGGAGCGCATTACCGGAACATGCACGCTGGGAATTCATGTAGGAATGTTGCTGATGAAAGAAAAGGCTAAAAAGAGAGCAACTTCAAAATTCTAAAATGTAGAAACAATTTATAATCTGTGTATATCAACATAGTTTTCTTAAAACAATTTTTACTTCAAGGACAGTAAACAATAAAAAGTGGATTTTTCATTCAAAATCACTAAAACAATGTCTTTTACCAACACAAAATATAAAATCATAAAAAACAAGGGAAGGTCTTTAGTTACAGATCATACAGAATGTAATAACTATTAAAAAACATCACAAAAAACAAGATTGTGAGAAATTTTGAAGGAGTATTGTTCATACATTAGTAAAAACTCATTCAAAATATTTTTTTAATTTTTAATATAAAAAGGGAGAAAGAATACAGTATCAATAATTATCTAATGTCAATCATATTAATGAAACTATTTAACTCATTCAAAGCATTTGAAAATACCCAGTCAAGTTTGCTTTGGTGACAAACTTATTTACTTTGAAAACTGGTACAGGAAACTGTTTATAAACCAACCTGCTCATAAAGACCACTTTCTTGTTTCTCTTGGCAGTCTTCCTATAAACATGTTTCAATGCACTCTCAGAAATTTGGTTCAAATGACCTTTAACCAACAATTGGTTAAAACAGAATCACATGCAAAATTAATTGTGACTTTTTTTTACCTTGAACAGTTTGTTGATTAATACTTTACCCAACAGGCAGTCTTTCAGGTTTCACTGCACTCTCTCAAATTTGGTTCAAATTTACTGTTCATTTAAATCAAAATCACATGCAAAGTGAGTTGCGATCTTTTTTAACCAACAATTGGTCGGTTCTTATTTTATCCAACTTAAGTGTTGATTAAAAATGCATTTGAGTGTCTGTTAAGAATTCACTTTGAAAAATACAAGGGCAGAACGAGATTGGAAATGCAAACTTACTCTAACATTGTAAACGAATAAGCCGATTCCTACATTCACTTTTTATCCTTCCAAAGGCGGATTCCTACATTCACATTTTATCCTTCCAAAGGCCGATTCCTACATTCACTTTTTATCCTTCCAAAGTGCACTTTAAAAAGTTTTTCTTCATTGGAACCTGACATTCGTATGTATCCTATCCTGTAATACTGTAACTGCCTGACCTGCAATTCTTCCAACACGCTACATGGCACGACTAAGCCTCAAAGCTGGCCTGCATTACGTTAGTGTTTATTTCGAGCGGCAAAGAATTTTTCATAAAAATAGTCCCAACCAAAACGAACAGATCTACCCAAGAACACTGGAGTGTGTGATTTGCTGGGGGAGTGCTATAAATGGAATAATAATCTACTTTGAAAGTGTAAGAAGTTGTGATTGCGTGATAAGTCTAATACTCAAAGAGGAAAGCAGGATACTTTATGCCGAATCAACGCAGAGTAACGATGAACTCTGTGCGCTTTCTACAGTGAGGAAAGTTTGAGGTACTGAAATTGAAAAAAAAAGGATGAAGTTTGTCATATTGAAACTTCTTTACAAGAGTTATCTCCTATAATTATTTTAACAAACGCGTTATTTACTAGAATGAGGGAAATCTACCAAATCGGATCAAACATGTTTTCTTTATCTTAGAATAATACATATTTTGCTTTTTCTTCACCCCTTTGAAGAAGAACATTTCTCAGTTACTTAATTCATCATTCTACAATAGTCATCACATTATGGCACGACAGCACGCAATGCATGCACTTTCTCCACTCCCTCGGGAGCATTCCAACAGGAGCTTCCAAGCCCATATCACATTACCTCTTGCTGCCTACTGAAACTAATGGGTCGAGAAACAAAAAGTAATCGAATAAACCAAAATCTTTATATAAAGCATTGTGGTGCAGAGGTTCCGATTCTTGAGTGGTTATCTACTGGGTGTTCCAATCCATGAAAGTCGTCAGCACTGACTAAATTGTCAGTGCTGACTATATGAAATCCTAGCTTTTGACTGGCTGAGATGCACTGGCCTCTGACTGTTACAACTTTCATGAAACAGTCCCCAGAAGGTCTTGTATCTGCTCACAGCCTAGCATCCTTAGGCAAGGCATCTATCCCCACGTTGCCACTCTCAACCCAAGAGTAACGACTGCACCCAGAAGGATGTGAAAGCCAATAGCATGCCAAGCAATCGAGCATTGAAATTATACTGGAATACTTCCAAGCGGAGAAAGTGCATAGGTATTCCGAGTGTGGACAATGACAAGCCAATTTTCGATTACAAGGGTATATGATGAAAATCCATAATTTATTATTAAAAATAGACATGAAATGAAATACTCTGAAAAAAATATATATGTGTACAATGCTTAGAAGCCATTCCAATGGATTAAGAGCTATAGAGAGGAATATGATTATCATTGATTTTATTAGTATTGTTAACTTTACAAAATATGATTATGATTAATCATCATTTAATGCCTCTGATGCAACTCTGAAAAAAACAAGCAAACCAAGAAACTCTGTCAAAATCTGACTTACCTTACAGGTGGCAAAGTATACATCTTCGTTAAACTGGTAGGCTACAAGGTTCTGTTCATCAAAACTTGATGCTGCTCTTACAAACATCATCCAACTACATGTGCTTTCATCGTTGATGTCCAGTGAGGCCTTGTCCTTACCATCCTTGTCAAATATCTGCAAAATACAATTTACGGAAAATATTCAATGAAGATCATTTTGTTTTGCTTCTCAAAATAAAAAAAAAATAGACAACATATCTTTAACATGGAACTGCTGGAGCCAATATGTACAAAACAGTTTTTAGAGTTTACATGTATGCTATAATATGGAAGTGTAGTAGTCTAATTGTTCCCACTTGAGCCTTTCATATCGGGTGGTCATGGGTTTGGCATTGTTTCGTACAGCAAGATATTTATCGATGTATGCTACAATAGACTCAGGTCATTCTCATCATTCTCACCATCATCATCATCATCATCATCACCATCTTCATCATCATCATCATCATCATCATCATCATCATCTTCACCATCTTCATCCTCCTCCTCGTCATCATCATCATCACCATCATCATCATAATCACCATCATCATCATCATCATAAATCATCATCATCATCATCATCATCATCATCATCATCACCATCATCTTCGTCAACATCATCACCATCACCATCATCATCATCATCATCATCATCATCATCATCACCATCATCATCGTCATCCTCGTCGTCATCATCATCATCATCATCACCATCATCATCATCATCACCATCATCGTCATCATCACCATCATCATCATCATCACCATCATCCTCGTCGTCTTCATCATCATCATCATCACCGTCATTATTATTATCATTATTATGATTAAAAACAGAGGGGAACAACTATTTCATAAATTAATGTGCATCAATGTATATATAAACAAAAACAAAGACACAAACAAAAAAAGAAAACATGATTCAAGAAAAATGCTTTTAGCTCCATTTCTGTCAATTGAATGTGGAAAGGCGATACATTCAGTAAAAAAAACTTGTCCATTGTTACATCTAGACTTTTTCCAATTCTCTTTCTACTCGCATCCTGTTAAAATCACTTCCCTAATCCTTTGTTCAACAACTGGCTGCGAATGATGATGCGCTATCGAGGTCTGTTTCTACTTGGACGACTAGATCATCCAGGTTTCATTGGATTAAAGCTATTGGACGGCGTCCAAGCCCCTCGTTAGCTCTCGACATGTGCTCCCAACACGAGGAGACAAATTGTAACAGGTAGTGGATGCATCATTCCCACTGTGAAGTTTAGGGTAAGGCACTCATAATAAAGTGACACTTAGGGTGTGTTTATGCTTCCATTGCGAGGACAGAATCAGCGATTTCAAACGTCGATTCAAAACGCCGATCGTAAACGTGGTTCTGGGAGTGCTGTTTATGCTTAACTTTTCAGGGCAAATCATGGTCTCCAGCTGGCTTCGCATCGTAAAGCGAGGTCAAATTGGGCGTGCCTTTTTTCGAAAGTTTTTTTTCCGATTGTTGTTATTACGTGGAGATAACATGGAGCAATACGACTGTATTTGCCCGCGGATTTTCATTTCACCGGAAGCATGTACCAAATGACATCATTTAAACACGTTTACGATCATGGTTCTGTTTATACTTCCCCAGAAAGCCTGATTCTGGTCAAACGACGTTTACAAACGCACCTTTTTGTGAGTTTACGATCGGCATTTTGAAACAGCGTTTAAATGAAAGTAAGCATGGACGCAACCATGTTTTGGACTAATCACGTTTGGAAACGCTGATTCTGGCCTGAAAAGTGGAAGCATAAACACGGCCTTAGAAAGAATTGGTTTTATACGGAAAGACACCCCCTAAAGTGACATTTTAAATCCAAGCAATCGTCACTAAAGCAAATGACGAATTATTTTTCTCACCAATCCACAAAAAAGGGAAACTTCAGAACTTTGAGCTCATCTGTTGCAAACTCTTTAAAAACACTCTTGAAAAGAAACAAATTGCAAAATAAGTTACACTCCAAGTTACAGGGAATGTATAATAAATACAGATCTGATGTCAAATGATTTATTTTACAATCTAAATTGATTCAAACCCAAATGCTCAAAATTTATGTAAATCTAGACTAGAGTTGAAGTAAAGCATTCACATCCGATCTGCAGCCCTGTTATACATGGTAAATCAAATCACAACCAATGATTCCATTGGAGATACCAATGGACAGTCAAGGTAGCTTCTATGCAACACAGTAATACAAGTTTTGTTATCCATGATAAGTCAAATGAGCCAACAAATCAAATCTGTACCGTTTGAGATTTACAGACCACTCTAAATTAAACCTGTATTCAGAATATGGGGCTATGACTTTAAATTTTCCGTAGACTTAATCGTACATTATGGTCCCGAGATGCTGCTGTAGTTTATCCGGAAGTGAATATGAACCAGTTAGGAATGGGGTTGGGTTGAAGTATGCTATGGATAAGGTGAAGGTTAACATTAAAATAAATAGATATTTGATGGATGAGACAAAAACACTTCCCCTATTAGAAAAAAAAAACAATCGACTGGCCCCTTTGAGAACGTAGACCGTTGGTCAAGCAATCACTCCAATGTCAGGTCACGGCCAAGGGATGGATTAATAGGGGATATTTTTTACCAAAATGGGCGGATCAGATTAGTATTATCCTGTCATATCGTGACAATCGCTGTTGGTTAATTATGTCTTCTTGTGATTCTTGGCATTTGATGACTGACCGAACAAGTTCTGACATCGCTTCAAGATGTTTGAGGGTTTGAACCATTAAATGGTGCATATATGGTATATATTCATAGCAGAAGGGAGATAGAAAGAGTTAATAATTTCCAGTATATAAAAATAACTTTTTAAAAAAGGTGTCATAACTAGATTCTGTTTTTAATACTTCTTTATTCAAAATATCGCATCATGTATTTCTTTGCTGCAATAATACCAGTAATCGGTTATCATTCAGGAATAGACCTGACAGAATTAAAGCAGTACGATACAAACCTGAGAGAAGCCCCTTCCACAATTGCTCGTGCGATCGTTTGTGATCACCTATTTTGTCACAATATATGTTTCACAGAATTGCAACGGTTGTAAGCAGTTGTACCACCAACTGTGAAAGGGGCTATTGTATCTGTGGGAATTGTGTATATCTGTACAGTCACAACAAATAGTTGTTTTCAACAACAAAAAATTTGGAGAAAAATGTACAATAGGTGGTTTCACACCGCCTCGAAGTTCGTCAGTTCCAGGTATTCTCTGATCGGGAAATTTACCCAGATCAGAAAATACCAGGTATTTTGGTAATGTGAAAGCAAACTACGCTTAATTTCCCCGAAAGAAAATACCCACTAAATAGTAGGTACTTGGCGAAATTACGAGAACTTTCGCGGGGATTTTTCCAAGGTCGCAGGTATTTTGGCAATGTGAAAGCAAATTACGGGAACTTCTTATCTCAGCGTGTCGTTGGGTGCGGCGCCGTGGGTGGCTGCTGGGCTAGTGATTTTGAATCTCGCGCCTTGCCTTCTTATCAGACCATACTGCGCATGCTCGTAACTTCAGGAACTTATCCCGAGGGTATGTTTCAGGGAGGTGTGAATGCAGGAATAATTAATGGGTATTTTTCTGCCTAAAAAAGTTCTCGTAATTTAACGGGATTCTTGTGATTGAGGCGGTTTGAAACCACCTAATGAATCTAAAACACAACTTAAAGGTCAAGTCCACCCCAGGAAAATGCTGACTTGAACAAATAGAGAAAAATCAAACTAGCATAGTGCTGAAGATTTCATCAAAATCGGATGTAAAATAGGAAAGTTATGACATTTTAAAGTTTCTCTTATTTTTCACAAAACAGTGATGCACAACTACATGTAGGTGAGTCAATCGGTGATGTCAATCACCCACTATTTCTTTTGTTTTTTATTGTTTGAATTATACAATATTTCATTTTTTTATAGATTTGACAATAAGAACCAACTTGACTGAACCATATAGTATTTAACAATGCTCATTCCACATGCTCAGAGAAGAATTAATTGTTGTATCACATGACAATGAGGAGAAAATTCGAATATTTCATATAAAAAAATACAAAAGAAATAGTGAGTGGATGACGTCATAGGTCTCCTCATTTGCATACCAGTCAGGATGTGCATATAACTGTTTTGTGAAATTAAGTGAAACTTTAAAATGTCATAACTTCCTTATTTTATATCCGATTTTGATGAAATTTTCAGTGTTATGCTTGTTGGATTTATCTCTTTTTGTTCAAATCAACTTTTTGTTGTGGTGGACTTGATGAAATTTTCAGTGTTATGCTTGTTGGATTTTTCTCTTTTTGTTCAAATCAACTTTTTGTTGTGGTGGATTTTTCTCCTTTTGTTCAAATCAACTTTTTGTTGTGGTGGACTTGTCCTTTAATATCAATACCTCCTGTCCCCTAACTCACATCAAACTCTCCATGTGGGTCTACAGGGCAAAATGACACATATTTGTTGTTTTTATAAAAAATGCTGTTTCCCTTCTGCTAAACGGCTTCCTGCTTACACATTTTTTGAATCATATTTCAATCTGAGTATTTGGTTTGCCTGGCCGAGGAGAAAAAAGGGCAAATTTTGGAGTGAGTCACGGGGCATGTCTGTACCAATTATGATATATTCCAGCATATAGAGAAGTTTGTGATTTTATATGTATTGCAACAAAACTATCTAAAAAGCAATATAAACATGTTGGCTGTGAATATTTACAATTCAGGTTGTTTATAAAGAGGTTTCAGAAAAAATGTCTATTTTTTTGGAGAGAATTCACTTGGTCAATGACTCAAATGCCTAATAGAAACTTTCAACCGAGTCTAAAGAAGTTCAAACTAAATATATTCTATTTGTCTGTAATATGAAATTAAAGGAAATAAAGATTATCAGGTTAAAATATTGGTTTCTGCTCTGCAGCTTAGTATTAAAATCTGATATAGTAGACGGTGCACATTGCATTTCTGAGCAAGTTCTTTTCTCCCTAACATAAAATGAATCCAATATTTCAGCATTTCATCCACAAAAAGAATGTGATTTCAAGTAATATCTAGACTATTTTTTTGTTCATTTAATATTAGGTACGGGTCATTCCATGCCAATTCACCCAATGAAAGTGCAATTTTGCACCCGACCCTCTCGGAATTCGTTGTAAATTGGTATACATAAAATTCACCATGGCCCAAGCACAAAACAAAAAAATTAGTCAAATCGGTCCATCGGTTCTCGCGCTACAGCCCGCCCTTTTCTCCTTGTTTTGACAAAAATGGGTGTGACCTTCAACTTTCAATGGCCATTGTGTCGTAACGTGTTGACCAATTTTCACGAAACTGGTACCATTTAATAGGAAATTCAGAGAGGAATCCAAAACATGCATCAAATAATGTATTGGAGCGATTTATAAGGTCGTGACCCTTGACCTATTCTTTGACCTTGAATTTGACCCCGGACAAATAATTTTTAGACTTGATTTTCGTGTATGTTAATCATTTGTATGATATTGACAAAATATGTTAAAACCAATGATGATATTTTATTTCTTCACCTTTAAAAACTCTTCCAAAGATATCATGAAATTTCACTCTAGTCCCACATACTGATATTCATGTTAGTAAAGTGTTCACCAGTTACATGATTTCTTCCAATCTTTAAGTCACAGTATGCAAACACATGATAAGAAATTAAGCTCATCAGTTCACAAATGAAACATTAAACATTTATGCTCATGAGTAGGTATCTGTTTAGGCATTTTTATGTTCAGCAATATATATCATATATGTATATTAGGGATCCTTAAATAAGCATATACTCAACAATTTGATGATAAAAGTACCGGGTAAACACTTTACTAAGAAGAATATATACATATATGATATATATTGCTGAACATCAGAATGCCTAAACAGATACCTACTCATGAGCATAAATGTTTAATGTTTCATTTGTGAACTGATGAGCTTAATTTCTTTTAATGTGTTTGCATACTGTGACTTAAGATTAGAAGAAATCATGTAACTTTTGAACACTTTACTAACATGAATATCAGTATGTGGGACTAGAGTGAAATTTCATGGTATCTTTGGAAGAGTTTTTAAAGGTGAAGAAATAAAATATCATCATTGGTTTTAACATATTTTGTCAATATCATACAAATAATTAACATACACGAAAATCAAGTCAAAAAATTATTTGTCCGGGGGTCAAATTCAAGGTCAAAGAATAGGTCAAGGGTCACGACCTTATAAATCGCTCCAATACATTATTTGATGCATGTTTTGGATTCCTCTCTGAATTTCCTATTAAATGGTACCACTTTCGTGAAAATTGGTCAACACGTTATGACGCAATGGCCATTGAAAGTTGAAGGTCACGCCCATTTTTGTCAAAACAAGGAGAAAAGGGCGGGCTGTAGCGCGAGAACCGACGGACCGATTTGAATTATTTTTCTGTTTTGTGCTTGGGCTATGTTGAATTTTATGTATACCAATTTACAACGAATTCTGAGACGGTCGGGTGCAACCACTGGGTGAATCCAGATGGAATGACCCGTACATGTATATGTATTCAACAATATCCATTGCCTTAAAAGAGCAAATTCATTCAAATATCACTAACCGCCACATATAATTCTTTCAACGATGCAATAAAAGATATCAAGCAGATAGCGATTAAAAGGATGCTCCCACGAAAACCAGCAATGGAACTTCCTAAACAATTATCTCCGTGGGCAGAAAGATTTGCAAACTGATTGAACAATCATCCCTCGACCGCTAATTAGCGCAAATTGGGAAAAAGGTCGGTACGGAATATGGCTCCGTTTCCGGAGAAATTGTTACATGTCTCAATTACCGGTTAAGTTCAGAAGGGAAGTGGGAAAGGAACATCTATCAAATGGCATTAAACGTGTCGTTGGGCAAGGTTAACTTTATGACCAAGAAAGGGTGCTAAAATACCAATGTCTGGGACTACATAATTAAATCTGTCCAGCCAACTGTCAACTTAATTGACAAAACTATTACTGTAAATTGATATTTAACCATTCTACCTCAATGCTATAACAACTATTTAATTGTCTGTCCTTGTATTTTTTAAAATTCAATTAAAACCTTTTAATATTCTCTTAATGTGGGGGAGGGGGGGGGGGTGGGAGACAGGTTCCCAAAGTCTTGGTCCTTCATTCTTTTCATATCCATGTTTGGAAAATGAAACAATAAAAACATACTCCTAACTTTGAAGGACATCAGAAAGGCAGAGATAGTATAAGCACTTTTTAAAAGAACATTTTTAAGAGCAGAAAGAACAAGAACACTGAGAAATTAAATGAAAACAACGAATTGCATGATAAATGAAAAGAAAATAATGAAATAGATGGTAGAAAGAAAAAGAATGGGAAATAATGAAAAAAAATCCACACACAAAGTTTTTTATTCTCCTGGTACGACAAATAATCACAGAAAGCGAAATGTGTCTGATGCTAAGACTACATGTACTTAGCACTATCTGGAGCTAATTATCAAGTTAACCAATTTCCCTTTGTATTTAGCAATCAGTTCTAGGTTAATGCAGCTTATCGCCCGGCATCAAACTGATTTGACTATGGCTTCAATACTATTGATTGACAGTTACATTTGATCAATTAAAATGCAAAAACTGGCAATATATGGAAATAGAAAGTATACAGCATGGGGTATCAATTACAGGAGATTTATTTCTAATTGATTATCACATGAAAAAAAATCGCTACATCGTAAGCAGATGCACTATAACCAACATATATTAAAGAGTATGCCTCCCTTAAATCTTGATCATTTCTTTATCTTTAAAGATAAAGTTGGCAAGCTTGCATGCCCTTGAAAATAGCAAGTAAATGTTTTCCAGGCATACATTTTTAAAAACATTATATGTCCTTTTATTTCCCACGTTAATATACAGAAATTAGCAGGATAATTGTTGAAAGGATGAAGTTGTGCAGGGCCACATGTATAAAAATCCATTCAAAAAGTTATCAGAAGTATACTTCATCCTGTTGTTAAACTCACTTACTGTGAAACAAGATATGCTCTTTTATATCTGGTAATGTAAAAAATCTAAAATCTTAAATTTTGGTAGGGTGGTGTAATTGTGTGTGTGTAAAGGGGGAGGGCTCATCCCCCATGAAATTTATAGAAAAAACATGAAATGTACAAGGAATTAATTTTTTTTGCATGTTCAGCACACTTCCCTTAAAAACATTCTGCAGCCTCTAGACATGGGGATATGAAATATTGGGGAAAAAAGAAGATTTTCATCGAGTTTGGCCTCTTTGGACACCTACTGATAACAATAATTTATGGTTTTCACATTTTCTACATCTGAAGTTTCCTTTCACCCCTTTTTAAAACAAAATGTTGGAAGAAGCTCAAAGGAATCAGAGCAAATAGAACATCAATGTTGACATACAAATGTAAAACAGAAGAAGCAAGTACTGTCCACCTACAGTAGGAAGTTTGACTCTCTTCTCCATCTTTTTTTTGTAAAAAAAAAAAATCCAGAGATAGCTGATGATCGGATACATCTCTGGATGAATTTACAGGAGGAACTAAAAATACATCTCAAGTTCAGCATAGAGAAGAAGATGAACATCTGAAGTGAAGGTTGAATGTAACTTGATAAAACGGTGCAGACACCGTAATAGGTAGAGTGGCTCCCTGCCAAACTCTCTTCTACAGGAATACGGGAGCTTTTTAGGTTTGCTAGAAATGTTTGAATGATGAATTGAAGTCATATCTAAGTTTACCTTTGGGGAAAATAATTTCAAAGAAGCCATAATATACTAGGTGACACAGTTTTTGGAAAGCATTTTCAGAAATCATAGAGCATGATGGAATTCTTGGACATCAAATTGCATATAAAGTGAAAATGGGGGCAAAGAAAAATGTTATAGGAATGTCAATGAAAAGGAATATTACACCATGTATCTCTAATGAAGCAATGATCCCCCCCCCAAAAAAAAAGAAAATTGGTTCTTGAATGAAAAGAAAATATAAAAATGCAATTACAAGTCATATGAAGGAGCTGATTTTCATGTAAGGTGGGCTGTTTGCAAAAGGTCTGCAAGTCAGACACATTTTCCTCCTTTTCATAACGCAAGTATGATGAAATATGAGAGAATAAATTGCATCTGGAAATTAAAACATAAATGCATTCTTCCAGTGAATATGTAAATTCACAAGAGAGACACTTTTCTATTCATGCTCTGAATGATTTACTGCCGAATGCTACTTATTAAAATCCCATCTCGTGTGTGCCCAGGTTCCAGAAATATGCGCCCGCATGAGTTTTAATAATCGCAATCAACCCGCTAATCGTTTGTCGTCATTTGCACGGCACCGCGTTAATGCAGGCTTGGCACCGCTGCTGAACTTGTAGGCTAATCATAATATTCAGGGTGTTTACGCAAGGGACATTATCAACACACTAAGCAGGTTTTCTTCTTGCCGGAGCTGCTTCCCAAATCTACTTTAATAGCTGGATTCACGTAATAGGGGAAGTGTTTTGTGATCTCGTAAGACATTCCAGGCATGTGTCATATGGATATTGACTTGCAATTCAACTTACAAAACAATCTTTAATTAAGACTGAGAACTTATCAAAGAAGCCTGATGTCAAAAGGAATATGATTAATGTCAAAGTGAAAGGGTATTACAAAAAAGAGATAAAACAAAGATGCAACCGTGCATTGCTTTGTCCTACCTCATTTAAAATCTAAATAATTATATATCATATTCAAAACTCTTAAAAGCAAGAAGAATATCTGAGGTTCCTTTGTTTTGAAGATTCCTACAAAAAATTGATTAATTCACATTAGAGCATAGAGATGTGGCTCAATTACTTGCAAGCTCCCTTTTTGATATATAATAAATCTATACTTGACCGAAAAGAAGATCATTATGCATCACAGTTAGAAAATATTTTGAACAAACATGTATAATAGATGTTGAAGTTGCTGGCCGTCCATATTTGAGATTGATCAGATCAATCGTAACTCTTTGTAAGACGGGGGCCTGGTATTTATCCGATAATACTTTGAATTTTCAGAACACTCTGACAATATAATAATTCAAACAGACACTAAAGGACTAATAATCACGGTACATTTTGTGCAATGTCATTTCACTTTTTTGTCTTATCACTTGAACATTCAAATCAAGTATCTGCACTTACTTTAGAATGCAGAACAAAAATCAAATATTGATCTACATCATTTCTTTTAATTGACAGTTGATAATGTTTTGAGAAGTTAGTAGTCTGATCACACCTGGGGGGGGGGTTGAAAATGTAAACATTGTGATGAATTTTTAAGAAGGATTTCAATTTGTATTCAAGAGATTGAACTGTAAAATTTAAACCCAGAATAAAAAAAAATGTGAAAAAGACTAAGTATGTATTCACATTTTCAATTTCGATTCAATGATCAAATGTTGATTTTTTTTCATAGGATACTTTACTATGCAAGAATCTGCAAGGGAAGTTTGCTTTATAAAATAAGAATATCTAACGCAAGAAACCAGGTTCTGATGAGGTAAAATTCGAGGTTCCCTCAGAATATATATTTATCAGGTTAATAAAGTACACAGAATGACACAAAGAATGAAAATTAATGTTCAAGAAATCATGATATTTTCTCAATGTGGAAATAAATGCACCTCTCAATCAATGAGTAAGGTTTTTCTTTAGGGTTTTAAACATTCACCGGAAGATAAATCTATGTCGGAAAGCAGCCAAAAATGGATTGCAAATGGGGATACTCCACAGATAAAACTATGACATATTTCAACAATGTGGACAAACCACTGATCACGCAAGTGCAAGAAGGATGCAAGTCACATCTTCCTTTGGGCCCTCCTTGAACAGATTTGCATAAATGCCTACTTGCAAATGGATACTCTACAGATAGAACTATGACAAATTTCAACAATGTGGATAAACCACCGATCAGGCAAGTGCAAGAAGGACGCAGAGTCACATCTTCCTTTGGGCCCTCCTTGCAAGAACAGATTTGCATAAATGCCTCCAATTTTCAGACTGCAGTCTTAAGACTTTGTGATTTCTCGCATGTCTCCGTGGGAATTGCATAAAACCAATAAAATCAATCCCATTGATTTTCCAGGCTCTCATTCGAAATTGCTTATTCAGATGGCGCACAAAAAAAAATTGTGTAAAATTTAACGGAAAGACGTCAAATGTTGACAGATCAAGGGCAAGACAAAGATAAAAAGACTGGGGAAGAAAAAAGAAAAAAACTTTGGGAACATCGTTGGCAAAGAGGGGAGATATGATAGTTAGATAAGACATCTCATAGATGATTTGACACAAATTCTCATTTCCAATACTTGTGGAAACTCCAGGGCGCATTTCATGGACCAATTATTGATGTTTCACTGACTATTTGTTATAAGCTACTGAAATCCTTGCATCTGATTGGCTCAGAGCAAAGTCATTGACATGATTTATCATGAAACACTCCCAGAGCACTATACCTGCACACTTTCAAGTTATTATAATCTACATTTACAAGGACAGAATATATTTTTAAAAAATATATAAAACAGAAGGTGATGATCACTTGGAAAAATGTGACAAAATACATGTGACAAGTATAGTTGTAAGACATGCCTTATGTCTGCACAATCAAAGCTGCTAAAGAAAGGTTGTTCCTTAAAATAAAAATGATAGCTGAATGGAAGCTTGCCAGACATAGCAACAGGTAATAACATCCAGATTTGATTCTACCCCAAATTGGATTTTATTCACTGACAGGTTTTTGAACATTTTATTGTTCGAAACACTTGGAATTTAGGGGTTTATCCATGCTTTTATAAATTCATATTTCAAGTGGGGATTAGGGTTAAGGGTAAGAGAATAGGCATCTGTAGCTCTATTCCTCTATCTGGTGTCTCCTTTTCTTTCCCAAATTTCTTTAAAATAAATAATTTTTCATTGCATATTATATTAATTCTATTTTTTGAAAATTATTCATATCATATCACACTATTGTTTACATATACTTAGTTTTCGTATTATAATAATTTCCTTCTAATTCGATAATTTTTTTTATTATCAAAAAACATTTAAATACATTTAAAACTTGCTTTAAATTTATGAGTTGATCCTTGTAATAAAGTATTCATGAATAATGGTTTATTATTTTCTATTATTCTGCAATCTATATATTCATTCATTCATTTCATTTTAATTTTGTTTATTTATTCATTTAATTATTATTATCATTATTATTATTATATATATATTTTTTTTTGGGGGGGGGTACAACCTACAAATTACAAAAAAGTAACTGAAAAAATGAGAAGGAAAAAAAATAACTTGGCAAACAGCCTGATACACTTAAGATCTAGGTTCAAGGTAAATACGATTTATTAAAGAAATTTTGCTGCCAAAATATACTAAACGGTTGACCAGTTTGAAAAGAAAATATTAATATTGTGATCAACTAAGGTTGCTTGCAAATTAGATTGATTTTACGATTGAAAGTTAAGGTATGTTTGGTGGCAAAAGGCCATTTCTAACATTTCATGAATAATACTTTGTAACTACAATGTTTACACTTTTTTGCCCTTCAACAAGCCATTGCATAACATTATAAAAAAATAAATTCTTTGATTTTAAAATTCAAATACATGAGTATAATTTGAACAGGAATTGTCTAAAAAATCAATAATCTAACAGTTTCCTGCTGTAAACAGTAATATACAAAAGAGCTGTAGGCATAATCAAATTGTAACAAAATACAACTCATGAATAATAAATGTTTTTTCATGAATTAAACATTTAATGATACTTCTTGATTTAAACCAAATCACATTATTATAAGTCCTTTAATAGAGCAGAAGGGGGAAAACTAGAGAGTTAATAAACAAAAAAATGATCTATGATTTAAAAGACATTTTTGCCCTGAGCCAGTCAGATGCAAGTATTTTGGTAATTTATGATTTCAGTGATTTTCACTATTTGTTTTAAGAAATGCTCTCCATGTTCTATGCATATAACCTGATATAACCCATATTTTTTAATATGTAACACTAAATATAAATTGCATATTTCGGGAGAGGCATGTTAACAATACACAAATTTGTATTTAAAAGCAAATACAACAATCCCTGGATTGTACTTACAAAATGAATAGTCTGTCAATCAATTGAATTAAGATAATTATTTTTTTTCTTCTTAAACCATGACACAGTGATTCTTACATATTTGATTTTGTTTCAACTTACACGTACGACAAATACATTTTTTTTCTTATAAGGCTATTGATATAATAAACTGAAAGGATCATGTAGTATGAACCCAAAGAACCCAAAAGGGGGGGGGGAGATGTTGTGAAATGAAGGGTGGACGAAAGGGCACACTAGGTTATTGAAGACCCCCCCCCAAAAAAAGAGTTGAAGAATGCATTGTAGATGTAAAAGAAGAATATAAAGGCAATATATAGAAGTTGGAAGAGACAAGAAAAGTAAGAAGGGGGAGGTGCAGGAGGATGATGATGGGGAAGGGTTGATGAAAAATAGAAAAATAATAATTATGAAAATAAAGAAGAGATAGTAGTTGAGGAAGCAAAAGGGGAAAATAGAGAAGAGATGGTAGTTGAGGAAGCAAAAGGGGAAAACAGAGAAGTAGAAGAAGAAGTAGGAGAAGGAGGAGGAGGAGTAGACGGGAAAGAAGAAGAAGGAATAAGAAGAAGAAGAAGAAAAAAAAAAGAAGAAGAAAAAAAAGAAGAAGAAAAAGAAGAAGAGAAGAAGAAAAGGAGGAAGGAATGGTAGCGGGAGAAGGATGAGAAAAAGTTGGATAAGGATAAGATGGGTGTTGCAGTTTAGTTTATGCAATCCAATCTAATAAATAAAATGAGTTAAATTATAAGAACAAGAGCGAATAAAAATATCAGATTTTAATATTGAAATATCATAGAAGAAATGATATGAACTACATTTTTTTTAATTAAGTTAAGTTGAGATGTGTTATGTGACATCCCACATACTGGTGTCTCGATGCAATAATACAATTTGATAGGAAATAGGCCCAGTATGATACAGTAGTAATTTATCATTTGAATGTTCACCAGAGTATGATCTATTTCTGTGACTGTAATCTGTCAAAAAAAAATGGGGTATGTCTAAGAGTGCAAAGGGAAGTCACCTGGAAAGAACTGCTGCTATCACTATCCTCTCTCCTTTCAGCGGCCAAGAGTCCGCGTGGGCTGGCTGGGCCAACCAGGCCTCTGCCGCCGGCTGGCCGCAATACGGCGTGGCGCTCCGACCAAAAGACGACTCAAACACTTTCCACTTTCGATGGGGGCTTGCAGCGGCAGCATGCGGTGTCGGCTTCCCCTATCCAATTCGGAGGCTCACCCACTGCCTAATGAATCACACTCACTTTTAATTAATCTCGACTGGCGCTGATGCACTACTAAATAGCTCTCCTAATAGTTTCCCTCGTCGGGAAGGGTTGACGGAGGCTCTGAGAGTGCATGCATAGATGCTTGCAAGAGTAAGATAGAAATTTATAAACGCAGCTCGTATGATTTTCTCCCCCCAATTGGCTCGTGCCTTCAAAGTTATTGGTAAACTCTGACCTTGCCTGACATTGGGATATGAAGTCCCCCATCTGTCTCTCACGTGTATTTTTAGCCCCTGTCCGCTTCACGCTCTCATCCACATGACTATTACATAACCGCAGCCTGACAGAGATAAAGTACAAGTTCAATAGAGCTTTGTACCCTCACGCAATCTCTTTCCTTTTTTATATTTAAAAAATAAACGCTTTTTTGCAAGATAAGGATGTGTGAATACCCCCCCTGCATAAATCCATAAAGAGCAACATGTACTTGGAATCTGTATTCAGCAGGAGAGGAAATGCAATTCTATATCTGAGGATTGGTTTATTATATTTTTGGCAGGGCAATGTCAGGCGAAAGTTAAGGGTGCCTTGGGTGAGGTGAGTGTGTTGATCAAGATAAAAGACAGAGACATCTTTTCCTCACCGACTCGGGAGAGGGATTTCCAGACATACTACAAAGTACAAACACGCTTTTTGTGGAGAGGTCAGGCGGGTATATATCGTGAAGAGCTTTATCACTGATTTTCACTCACTAATTTGCTCTGAGCCAATCGGATGCAAGGATTTTCAGTAGCTTGTAACATTCGCCAATGCAAAATTACAGAGTTAACTTTTCATAAAATGCTCCCCTAATCCCCTAAGGAGAGTTTCACAAAGCTTCATGTTGGTGATTTTTCACTGACAACTTTCTTTTTACCCAATTAGATGTGAGCATTTTCAGTAGCTTGTAACATTCACAAGTGCACATCACTGACTTTTCATAAAATGCTCCCCTAAGGAGAGTTTCACAAAGCTTCAAGTTGTTGTTGTTGTGAGCATTTAATGACCATTTTCAGTAACTTGTAACATTTTGTCAGTGATAACCACTGGCATAACTCTTCATGAAATTTTCCCCAGCTCGAAAAAGCATGGCTACACCAGTCCTGTCATGTCAAAGAGGCAAAAATATTCAGTAAATAGCTATACTCAATGACAACGACAAGTTCAAAATAAAGCAATTAACAGTTGAGCACAGAACAAGATGAAGATGAACAAGAACAGCACAAGTGTGTGAGAAAGAGAGAGAGATGAGGGGGGGGGGGGTGGACCCGTTTCCTTCCCCATGCGCATCTTAAAGGAGAATGAAACCATTGGAACAAGATAGCTTGTGTGAAAACAGAAAAATCAAAGAAATAGATCAACAAAAGTTTGAGAAAAATCGGACAAATAATGAGAACGTTATGAGCATTTGAATATTGCGATCACAAATGCTATGGAGATATCAAATTGGCAATGTGACAAAGATGTGTGATGTCACTTGCGAACAACTCTCCCATTACTTTAGTATATATTTCACTTAAATTGCCTCTTTTATCGCATCTATCCATAGATCATGTGTTCTTTCTACATGAGGGCATGTAATACATATTTTTTTAGAATACATCATGGATAGAGAGTTTGTATCATCATAAGAAAAAGCAAAAAGAGACATTTTGAGGGTATTTTATAGTCCACCAAAGGGAAAGTTGTTCATCAGTGACATCACACATACTTGTCGCATTGCCAATGGGAGGATCTCCATGGCATTAGTGATTGCAATATTCAAATGCTCATAACTTCCTCATTATTTGTCCGATTTTTCTCAAACTTTCTTTATTCTTATTCTTTGATTTTTCTGTTTCTACACAAGCCTATTTGTTCCAAAGGTTTCATTCCCTTTAATAGCAAGAACAAGAAGAGCACAAATGGCTGGCTATACTATTGCTAAATAAACAAAATTCCCTGATAATTATTTAAACCCATTCCCAGTTTCCTATGATTTCTAAGTTGTTGCAGTGAATTACATGGACTTTCAGTATAAAACCAATAATTTAAAACTAATTAGTACCACCATAACCAGTCATTCAATGAATGGTGCATTGATATGCAACAAAATATAACATAGTCTGACTACCATGCTTTCGACTTTTGGGTCGATCAAAATTCCCAGACTTTCCCTCATTTAAGACATTTTTCCCTGATTTTTCTCTGACTGGAGAAAAGTAAAATCATTTTCCCTGATTTCCCCCATTGGCTGGGAACCATGTATATGCACACATTTTGCTTATTATTCAGTAATTTTTGAAATTTAAAATTGTATTCCACTTGCTCCCCATCCTTCCCTGGAAATGAAAGGAGAGGGGGCGGGGCAGTATCACATTTCAAAAGGGGATATTAAATCAATATGGCAATTTTATAGGGGGTAAATACAGAATCTGAACAAACTCACACACATCATTTGGATTTTTTTATAATAAAAATAAAATATATGGAATGTAGCTAGCTGCTTGAATGTGGCATCACAAAATAAAAATGTTGGAAAATTTATTTTTATGCATCTCCTCTAGAGCATTTATGAATCCCCTTTTATACATCCTGGGAAATAAAAGAATACAAATTTATCCTGTGTTCTACATTCTTTCTCATCCTTCTTTTCCTAAACCCTTCTCTTTCTCCTTCTCATTCTTCACCTTAAGGCCTGGTCACACCTCCCAAGCGTTGTTGGAGTGGTAGGTAGATAGGGTCGAATTTCGACAACGCTCGTCACTGCTCACAAAATTGGGGAAAAAAATTGAAAACATGGGTGTTGCCTTCGCGGCGCACCGCGTAGCTTTAGCGTTGGTTTAACGGTGGCGGGCGGTCGCGAGCGTTGGTTTAGCGGTGACTCGAGCGTTGATAGAGCGGAGTTCTGCGCATGCGGGCGTCGGCTCGACGGGGTTTAACACTATGATCATGATGACAAAAGGAGCGTACTATTTATGCAGCTACTCATTGTACTCGCCACAATTACTCTGGTAGACAAAAGTACATCCCTTCATTGCTATTATTTAACAATGAATGGATGAATGCACCGTTCCAGCAATCCCGTGTCCGCTCGGAAAACGCTTACAACCGCTCCACCAAAGTTTGTGAACCGTTTAATCACCGGTCGGGCAACACTGGCGAAGCAGCGGTTGTCCAGCGTTCAAGATTTCTGCGCTGGCCTAGCGGACCCAAGCGTTCACGAACTTTCGTCTAGCGGTGCCAAACTTTGACTGGGCGTTGTTAGAGCGGTAGTTAACTTTGCTGAATAGGACGATTGCCCGCTCCTCACCGCTCGCAATATTTTGAGCAACTCAAAACTTTGGGAGCGGTAGGAGGGACCATCAGCGGTTGCCGAGCGTATTCGGCGTTGCCTTAACGGAGGCTAACTTTGGTTAAATGGTGGTGAACGGTAGCGAGCGGTGATGATTTTTTCTCTCCGCTCCATGACTGCTCCAACAACACTCGGGCGGTGTGACCGGGCCTTTACTACATTAAAAAACAAAAGAAAGTAGAGAGTGTGTGACATCATCAACTTTCTCATTGTTGTGCATTTATCTGTCTTGAGTAAAGTAAGCAAAGCTTGACAATATTTAAATCTTTCTTATTTTACAGCCCATTTTGAGGTCTTTGTATCTATCTATCTATCTATCTATCCATCAATCTTTCCATCCATCTCTCCATCCCTCCATCCATCCATCTCCGTCCCTCTGCTTCTCCCACCCTCGTCACCTCTAATATGTTCGTCTTCCACATAAGAAATATATAACTTTGAAATCTCTCCTCAATTGTGTCTGGTAATCTTGCTTAGAGCCAGGCAAATCAAACACTAAACTAAACGGAGACATTCCACTAGATGGAGTAAATCACCAATTCCTGTTCTTTTTTTTTCATCCCATGATTTTTGCAACAGCCGAGCCGAGCGCATCCAAAACATAACAAAAAGTGCAAATATGTATTCTACAGATAAAGAACTTCATGATTTGATGAATATTGCATGATAAATTTGAGAATCAATAGTCTATCACAATTTGAGTCTCAACTTCTGTACTATAATGAAATTGCGAGCATCCATAAAAGTATCATCGGTGCAAATCCAATACAGCCTTTGTGTCAAGTTATAGCTCAAACTGTAAACAATTTTAAATATTTTTGGATTGTTCTGTCTTTATGCCATCTGTGATATTCTCAAACTACATCCTTCATCCTTTTCTTATACATTTTCTCCACCAGACAAAGAATTGACCTATAATATCCATTTGTAAAGATATTGGCTATTAAAGGGAAATAATACAATATGAGAAGGGGGTGGGGGAAGGGGCAAAGAGTCAGTCTTATAGGAACTACTCCCAAAAAGGGACATAATTTGCGCTCCTTGCACAAAATTTAGTAAAAAGTATTGGTTGAAAACCAACACCCAGCAAAACTCACCAAATAAATAACAGTTTTAAACATACTTTTATGAACCAATGAGAATAAGGTAAAAGGAGGGGTGGGGACAGGGATGCTCAAAGCACTGCTTTGTAAACTTCTAAAAACTGAAATAGTCAGTAAATTCCCCTTGCTGCTAAGTTTAAAAAGTACTAAGTACAGAAAATTTCTTTATGTACAGGAAAACCCAACTTTCACAAACATTCTTATCACGGTGATCCCTGATTGGCTAAATCTTTCAGCACAGGTGAGTTCAACAGAACAGTGGAAGGTTTTCACCAACACTTCCATGCAAGCCCCGCCAATAGGAAACTTACCATCAGAAACCGTGATGAAGTACTGTGATTGCGTAATCCCCTGGAAGTAACGCCGACAAGGTTTAATATGCAATTGACATGGAGTTCTGTTGCTAGGTAAAATAACACAAGCCCAAGTTGTTGAATAATCAGCATATACAATCCTTGCATAAAGTGCCGTGATTGGTTGGAAGCTCAGCCATCAAAATGTCACCAAATAAACAAGTTTCATACAATGTCAATTGATATTCCAAAAGGAGAGAAAGCACAAGGCTGTGGTGGAGTACTGAATGATCTCATGAAATTAAAATCATGTTCCAATGACACTTCCCTCGCAACCTCTTTTTTTTTCCTGAAAATGTGTGTACCCATTCAACAATGGATGACCTATATCTCACCCTACAGTGCACCATCAGGAAGTCCTTCCTCCTCGCGTGGAAAACACTTAAAGGCGCTTAAAATGCTTCGGTTTCAGATTAACAACAGGATACCATCCCAAGTATGTGGTCCATGACAATTTTTTTATGAAATGCAGAAAACATGGATTATGAGCAGGAAGGGGCATTGTGGTGTCTTCAACACGAAGCTCCTGCACTCTCTTCTGTTTCCAGCCACCGGGCCACTCTGAACCCCTGCTTCTAGCTCGAAGGAAGCGGAATTACTCTTTGCCTGAAATAATCAATACCACAAAGATTTCCATAAAATTGGCAGGAAAGGGAGATGGCAATTCAGGTCCTGTTTATACCCTCTCTCGCTCATTTCATAAACCGGGAAATTATTTGCTAAACGCCACGCAGAAGAGAGAGAGAAGGCGGTCGGTCACGGCGGCAGAGAAGCATCAGAGCAGAGGGCCAGAGGCAAGCAGAGAAAGGAGAAGCCTGACATTACACTCCATTTGTTGAGTCAATTTGCTCCAAAAAATTTGATATTTATTGGGGGGAAACCTGCTGGAGTGAGAGGAAGGGAAAACGGTTTCGCTCGCCTGCACTTTGGCTGGTTAATGTTGAATAATTGCGTGCGATTCTTGCACATGGACGTTTTGTTTTTCAAAACAGAGCCATCGATTCAGCCCCGGCAAACTTGCTCCCAGGGAATTGATTTACGATACATTTGCGAGCGGCCGTTGCGCCTGATTGCGGCTGACTTGTTGCGCCAGGTAATCGTTGGATTCCTTGATTGCTCAAATCGTCTGGATGATGACTTCGGAAATGCAAACAAGCACCTATTATTTGATTGTTTTGCTCCAATTTGACCAAGGGGATTGGCATTTCTACGCCTCCGATTGGTCTGCTTGCTCAGATTTGGGAGTTAATTAATGATTGGGCGGCGTACTTAGTATCAATGGAATACTCCAAATTGAACTTTAGAATTGTGCTATAGCCCCTCAGAAATCAGTTCATATTAATGTTATAAGTAAACACTATGCATACAGGTTTCAATCTCATCTTATGCATCAGCATCATCACCCCCTTCTTTCGCACCAAATTCCAGAGAGAGAAATTACAAGAGATATCTACTCATATTATGAATCAAAATGAATGCATTGCAACTTAATCTTGTTCAAACTTTGCAATGATAATGCCTGTTCGATTAATATTATGCAACCATCCATCCCTGTCCTCCTTTTGTGAAGTCACAGAGAAAAAATTGAATGAAAAAAATACAACTATGTGTAGGCATAATATACAGTAAAAGAAATAAAAGTATTTTAATAAAATGACCACTTCACCTTAAAATCTGGTGCCTAGAAAAAAGGCACTTATGTCAAATGCACCAAAACATTGATTGATTTGAACTGACAAAAATAAAACAAACATACAAAACAAACACGTATTTGGCATTTTGAGGTTTTTTTGATTCACAAAAGTGATATGCACAGTGGTGATATGCAAATGAGAGATCTGAAGACGCCATGCACTCAGAATTGTTTTTCTTTCTCTTTTTTATATTGAAATGTGAAATATGAACCTTTTTGTAGATTTGAAGAAAATGATCAATGAATATAGGATAATGGTAATTCCACATGTTCATGGAGAATCAAATTAATGTTTCACATTATCAGATATTTAAGAGAAGAATATTTACAATACGATACAAAAGAAATGAGCGATTACTCCCTTTAAAACAAGATGACAACAAATCCTAGACTTGGGGGTCTTTTGTGTTTGACAGGTCTTCAAAAACAATGAGCTGGAGATACCTCAAGGGAGAGTGTGTACAACTATGAGTCAAATGCGTTGCTTTCGTACTTCACAACGAAGGAAGTGTTCACACGCTCCCATTTCAGCGTAGTCTGGAAGTTTGATAAACAGCAATGAAATATGGATCTTTTTAATACAATACGAGGTCACCCCACATTAATGTCAATTATTAATTGTATGTTTTATGCGTGAGAAGTGGTTTTAATACATACATGTAGATGAAATAAAATGTATTTCATACATAAGTTCAAGGGCGGAATCTCTCCTCAAAGGAAAGGGGGACGAGGGGCTGGAAAATTTGACAAGCCCCTCCACCCCCCCAAAAAAAGGAAGGTCATCTTGTACAAAATACATGTTTTATTTTGATTTTGAATGATGTATTTCTTTTCATCATATAAGACCAAAAATAGGGGGGGGGGGAACGCGTCTACCTGTCCCCCCTGGGATTTCCGCCCATGCATCAGTTTAAATAAATCATGTACAGACATGTAATCTATAATTGAACTGGAATAAAATGCCTAAAAAGGCATTTTTGGGGACTTACATAGTAAAAAAAATATCTCAAGACATGCTTAAACACCTTTTTAAAAAGCATTTTTTTTATCATTTGTCATTATCATTTACAATATGAATTTTACATGTAACTTGGTCATTCTGAAGATTGGAGAGCATTGTGTGATTACAGTGTTTACTGCCCTCACTTGTCAAATCTCGAATAAGGTTTTCATACTTTAATATACCCCCCCCTCTCCTCCCTCTCAACTCCTTTTCACCTGTTTTAATTTCATTTGCAATTCCATGCCCTTCCATACCGAAATGCCCCGCCCCGATGCCCCCTCCCCCGTTCCCCCTTACACTAACCCTACAAGTGCAATCTGCAGATACATACATAGGTGAACAGTTCCACGGTGGACGGGAGTGGACCACCCCCCCCCCCCCCGTCATTATTGCCCCTCCAATTCCCACTGGCACCATGTCTCAACCTCTTTCCTCCCCATCTGGGCCCTGTCTTACAAAGAGTTGCAATTGATTCAATCAATCGCGACTATGGAAAGCCAGCAAAGTCAACATTGGATCAATCGTAACTCTTTGTAAGATGGGGGCCCAGGACACCCTACCCTCCAAACAAGTTAGGAACTCTTTAGCATATCTAATAGAGTGTTGCAAGAAAATATTATTTGCGATCAATTGCACATTTTATGTTTTACAACTGAAAGATCAATTTCAACTACAGCAAAAAGATTCCAACTTAAAAACAGAAACAGATCAGCATTTGAGTGCAATTTGCAAATTATTTACCACCCTTATGATCCAAAATTTACTTAAAAATTGATTGCAATTGTTTGCAAACCTAATTAAAGGAAATCAAAACCAAAGAAGAGAAGTAATCTTATTGGAAAGAGTAAAATAAGAGAAACAATTAAAAAAAAGTTTCATCAAAATCGGTTATGAAATAAGTTATGGGAGTTTGAAAACTCTTGTTTTACTTTCTATGGGCATCCTCAAATTGGCAAAAGGTCTTTAAAATGGCTGATTTTGTGGACAACTCTCCATTTGTTTTATACACAAATTTTCAGATTTTCCTCATTATCTTTCAAATTGCATCTTGCCTCCTGAGCACAACATATGTCATGGGATAATATAATCCACACCATATATGTCAAGGTCAGGAGGAGATAATGTGAAATATGTAAAATAAAGGGAAAAATCTGAAAATATGTGTACAAAACAAATGGAGAGACGTCCACAAAATCAGCTATTTTGAAGCACGTTTGCCAATTTGAGGATCCACATAGTAAGTACAACAAGACTTTTTAATCGTCCATAACTTGCTTATTTCATACCCGATTTTGATGAAACTTTTTTTTTAAATTGTTCCTCTCATTTTACTAGTAATAAGATATTGCTTCTCTTCTTGGGTTTTGGTTTCCTTTAAGCGCTTTTCCCTACCCCTGCAAGGTGAACACATCTCCCAATCTTTAAAAGGAAGTTCACCCTGAAGAATAGTTTGTTGTAAAAATACCAGAAAATAAAAAAAAAGTATTGGTGATGGTTTGAGGAAAATCCATTTAAGATTTAGAAAGTTACTAGAATTTTATGTTTCGGATTTGTGATTCCATAAACGAGCAGCTGCCCCATGATAATGCAATATAAAATGCATGAATTTCATTTTTTTTAAATGGTTCCTGATGAATTGTTTTTGTTTCTATTCATGATCAGGTGTGAAATGATTTGACTATCATACAAAAGGTACAGAGTAAAAACCAATTTCAATTTTGTGAGAAAATGACATTTGTTAATTTACCATTCGCTTTGTAGGAATGCTCCTTGCATTACATGACATCACAAATCAAATAATTGAAATTCTAATAACTTTTTAATACTTTGATGGATTTTTCTCAAACTATTGGCAATATTTCTTTATTATTTTCTCTGCTATATTTACAATAAACTGTTTGTCAGGGTGAACTTCCCCTTTGACATCATGAAATCACTCCTGCAAGCACTCTCTTCTGAATGTACTCCATCAGCAGAGATGCCAACCTGATCAAGAACATTTCAGGATTCTAAAGGCTGAAAATCACTATTTTGGGTTAAAAAATATATTTTCACAGAAATATCATATTCAACACATAAACTGAAACTTTAGAAATCAGTAATTTGCATGAAACGACCAGTATTCTGTCTAATTTGTCAGCAATAATTACTGAAAATGAGTAATACTTGGCAGCTCTGCATCAGCCGGAACACCTATCCTACCTACTGGAACAACCTACCCTTACCTACAAGAAGGGAGCATATTAAAAGGATAGATTCAATAATTGTTGACAGGGATTTTAATTCCTCCTAATCTGTTTCGACAATCATCTTGGCTTTCCCGTTCCCTCTGGGGTTTCAGCATCATGTCACTCCTCTATGGATAGGCACCTCCTCATCACCCAAAGATTATAGACACCATCCTCATTATACTTTCTAAAACTGGTTTACTGGAAACCGGTTCAGGAAACCAGTTTGGAAAATCGCTTTGCTAGCGTTCCCATTTGATCACCCAAAAGTGGTTTTTAAAAACACTTCACATAAAGCGGTCTTGTTGCTATGGGAACCCTCAGTGGGGTGACATGTTTCAAATGAAATTTGGAACCGTGATGTAGGCATTCCATATACAATGTGTGGAGATCACTTCTATAAGAATGGCTGTGTCCTCACTTACGCTAAAACCAGTTTAACGCGGCAAAGCGATCTTCAAAATTACATCGCGAGGTAGTTTTCTAAACCAGTTTGGAAGATCGCTTCCATGACCATTTTTGCCGTTCTCATTCCAGTAAAGTTGCAAGCGATATTTGTCCACATCTGCAATAATTATTTCTTGCTGCATCCCGCAAGAACATCATGTTTTACAAAAGGAGACTTTCCAAAGACATTATAACAACAGATTGGTAGACTTTTCAGCAAATTAAGAATTGGTGTTCTAGACAATTAATCTTTACAGAGAAAATATGTCTTTGAGAAGAGCCAAGTGGATTTTTAGCACAGAAGCGCACAAGCATAAGCGTCGGGGGCGCAAGGAAAGTACGCCTCATACCAAGAATGCGCTTCATTATTTTCTAGAAGAGACACTTCTATTGGCTGACCTATAAAGCATATAACACGATTAATGATTGGTTGATGATAAAATATTGGGCGTGTCAGAGATAAAATAGGGGACGTCCTTACAGAGATAAGACAATTTTCAGAATACCAATTTAAGAGAATTTTAGCGAGCTGTTATCTTGCTGACTTACAAGAAAAGATATAAGAAAAGTTAAGACAATTTTCAGAATACCACCCCCGATGATGGGCTGATGGGAACACATTTCAGAACATAACATTCACAGGAACTCATTCGCTGTTTCAATCAGTAAAAGGAGTCTCATTATGGGATTAAAATAACTCTCATAAGGCTGAGAATTTCCTTTGCGCTGAAAACTCGCATGTCACATTTAATTAAGCGATACTGATTTTTTGCCCTACTTTTTCACATGAAAGATAAACTTGATCAGACTTCTGACTCAAATTGAAATATCTTTATTGAGATAAGATGATCTCGTGGGTGCAATAATGTTCTGTTTTCTTGAAAACTAGTTTTCATCATTCATGAAGGAGATGACAGACCTTCATAATTGCAACTTTTGGGCAAGATTTATTAATTGTTAATAAAACCCAAAGGTAATTGACCTAAAATGACCTCTGACCTTGAATTGAACCCCTTATTCATTTTTATATCATTGGTGGTATCCAATGACTTCTTATCACACGACTTTCATTTGATTTGATAAGAAAATGAACAAAATATAATATTTAATGAAAGTAAATTATTGATCTGAAATGACCTCTGACCAATCATTATTACCCACAAAATTTATCAAGTTTAAAAGATTAGAGACTTTATATTTTAAAATCATCTTAAACTTTGGTTAAGTTTTGTTTAAAGTTGATACCACTGTATTGACCCCCAAGTGACCTCTGAACTTGCCCTTGTGACCTGATATTACAGTCTAGTTTGCCATACTTGATAACCATTGTGCAAGATTCAGACTAGGGACTTGAATACTATAGGCGGTTTCAAACCGCCTCGATCACAAGAATCCCCGTTAAATTACAAGAACTTTTTAAGGCTAAAAAATACCCGTTAATTATTCCTGCATTCACACCGCCCCGAAACACATCCTTCGGGATAAGTTCCCGAAGTTACGAGCATGCGCAGTGTGGTCTGATAAGCAGGCAAGGCGGAGATTCAAAATCACTTGCCCAGCAGCCACCCACGCCGCCGCGCCCAACGACACGCTGGGATAAAAGTTCCCGTAATTTGCTTTCACATCGCCAAAATACCTGCGACCTTGGAAAAATCCCCACGAAAGTTCTCGTAATTTCGCCAAGTACCTACTATTTAGCGGGTATTTTCTTTCGGGAGATTACGCGTAGTTTGCTTTCACATTACCAAAATACCTGGTATTTTCTTATCGGGTAAATTTCCCGATCAGAGAATACCTGGAACTGGCGAACTTCGAGGCGGTCTGAAACCACCTACTCTAAAGATTTTCTTGCAAATCCAAAATCTTGACCTTGGTGAAATAGGTTGATGCTACAACATTGTCAAAGTTCATTCACCCTGAATGACCTTTGACCTTGATCTTGCGACCTGAAATCTTGACTCAGATTTCAATAAAAAATCATAGGCTCACAATGCTCTCTCTCCATGTATAGAGCATTCTGATATAAATGCTAATCGCGACATTAAATACCAGAAAGCTACATTCATAATCCTTTAACATTCAACATGACTCATTTCATAGCAGGCAAGGGTAATGTTTTTATTGGGGTGCGTCACCAGCAGGTCTCCTGCGCTCTGTTGTCGACCTGTCACCGATTCTCACTTGATGACTATGAAAGCTCAGAGTACGGTATCGCTGCAGCCAAGAGCCTTTCTCTCGTGATTTTATTAGAGAGATTATTAATCTGATTGGTTTGGTGATTATTTCACAACTGTCTGCGAGTGCTTAAAACCATGGGATTTGGAGTTTAGGGTTTTGGAATTTTGGGTGCACACCATCAGTTTTCTAAACCAAGAATAACAAATCAAAATGCAAACACAAGACAGTATACTACAAGGCAGCCAGTGTAAACAATTTTTTATTTAGAAAAGCTTTTTTTTATTTTCAAGCCCATCCAATAAAGCTGCCTGAGCCCGAGTTTTCAAATAATCGCGCTATTTCTGATCCAGCAAACTATCTCAAGATTATTTGTCATGAGATGCAATCATTGCGAAAGTTTGTGGGGTTAATCTCGAATTGCATTTCTAAGCCAACCTAGGATTATTCGCAAAATAGCGTTGTTTCCACATTATCCCGCCAATTCGCAGGTGCAGACGCACTCAAGATTCACGGCATCAGACCATAATGCAACGATGCCTCATTAGAGCACGAATTGCTCTTCTTGCGCTGAAGGAGATGGGGTTTCTTGAATCTTGAGATTAATCGCAAAGAGGGTTGATTGGGCTAAAATCTCGAGATTTGGCTGGTGCGGCAGTGCATAGACTCTCAGCCCCAGAAAAAAGATCTTGCAAATTATGTGTACAGGGGTCATATAGGATAAAAAGATTGGATTAAACCCACTTGGAACTAAATGGGGTATGACTGAGAAATATTGGAATATGAAGAATGTTAGATTGAACAAATGGCTTTTATTTCTAATAATATACAACAGCCAGATCAAGGGTCCATAAAGGCAAAAAGTATGTAAACGCAAAATGTGAACACTTCTTTGGGGGGGGGGGGAATCCTCCACCTCCTTCCCCGGACACACAACAGCCCAAATAACCTACCCTGGCTAAATGAAACTTGTCCGGATCGGATCATTTCTCTAAAGCCTAATATGAACAGGGTTTGGTATAGGTTGAGGATAGGATATGAAGCAAGCCACAAGGAAACCACAAACCACAACTTAGTCCTAGTCACACAAAAAAGGAAAAAAAAAACTTTTAAAGGAATAAATTTGCCATTTCATGGAAGTTTTACATTAGTTGACAACTTACTTACATTCATGCCTTGATTGAAACATTTTTTTTTAATCCTGCACTTTATTTCATGACTTGAATTACATGAAATACTCCTATAAAAGTAGTCTAAGAGGTGTTTTGATAGTGAATAGAACCATTCACCTCCCCCAAACCCTCATATACATGCACAGTACAAGCCCTCAAAAACAATGATTTAAGATATTTATGGATGGGGGGGAGACATTCAAAACATATCAACAAAGAACAATCAATCAATAACAATAAAACATGACCGAGAAACGAGTACATTTTGTATTAAAACAAAAAGGTATCTCAAACCGTTTCAAATTTATGAATAAGTAAATATTTGAGCAAATACTAGTAAGTAAACTTACTTACAAACTAATGGGCAGAAAAGGTAGATAGGCTACTCACAGCATAAGAATAAAAGTGGAAAGGAAAGGATATGGAAAGCAATAAGAATCACAAGAACATGGCTGAGAGTTTCTAATCAGAGATTAAAGGGTGGAGAAAAGTGCAACAAGACTGAAAAAGCACAGATCCCACTTTGAACTCTTAAATCCAAGAATCCGTAGGAAATAGATCATAATGACCTTGAACATGACGTTTCTCGGCAGACCCCCTCGCCTAACGAGCTTGGCTATTAACGCTCACGCCGGGGTGGGCCGGAGAGTGCACATGGACCTAGTTTTCTTCTCCGCCGCTCAGACGAGCACCCCATCGTACGTGTGAAATTAATACCTATATGGCCTTCACCTTTAAATCCCAATAAGCCCTGTACCTGCACTGTTCCATCACACTTCATCAACACTTTCCCTTGGATTATGACAACATTTTAAGAGGGGAGATCACCCAGATTATCTCCGCCGATTATCTCCCATGACCCCTCTCCCGGGGTGCGCTGCTCGCGACAATTGTGGTTTTTGACGGCTTCCGCGGGATTAGAGCTGACATGGACGGTCACAGGGGGGAAGCCGGGTGCTCGGTTACAACACGTGTAACATGAGAGCAGCATTCATGTTTTTCTACGGGTCGCCGTGCTGCCGTGACACACGCTTAGTCGGCCACAGAGTGGTGCACAAATATGGTTTGGGTTAAAGATAAAGACCTGATTGTGGTTGAACCCTCAGCTGTATTAGGTAAAATATGAAGTAAGTTCATAACCAGAGCTGCCAACCTGAACAAGAACATTTCAGTATTTTCAAGGCTGAAAATCAGTATTTTGGTAAGCAAAATAGTATTTTCACAGGAATACCATAGGACAACACATAAACTGAAACTTTAGAAATCAGTATTTTGCATGAAACCATCAGTATTCTTCTCTATTTTCAGTACTAAATACGGAAAATCAGTACTACTTGGCAGCTCTGCATAACCCATTCATGTTACGAAGGGCAATGATATACAGTATGTGAAAAGACTACAATTGCTGTAAGAAACTGTATATATCTGCACTAAAATGACTGAAGGGAAAACATTAACTGTGACCTGCCACCTCAAACCAACAATAAGTCGCCAAATATGAAAGTTGAGATTGTTATTGAGCTTGAAAAATCACATCCTTAAATGATACATAACTTGTCAAAATTGATCAACAGCAACCCACTCAAGTACTTGATTGAATGTTTAAAGGTCAAGTCCACCTCACAAAAATGTTGATTTGAATCAAAAGAGAAAAATCAGACAAGCACAATGCTGAAAATTTCATTAAAAATCGGATGTAAAATAAGAAAGTTATGGCATTTTAAAGTTTCGCTTATTTTCAACAAAATAGTTATATGAACGAGCCAGTTACATCCAAATCAGAGAGTTGATGACATCACTCACTCACTATTTCTTTTGTATTTTATTATATGAAATATTTTTATTTTCTCGTCATTGTCATGTGAAATGAAATTTCATTCCTCCCTGAACACGTGGAATTCCATTATTTTAATATTTTGTGCTTCAGGCAAGGAGGTCCTAATCGTCAAATTCGTAAAAATTGAAATTTTGTATAATTCAAACAATAAAAAACAAAAGAAATAGTGAGTGAGTGACATCATCGACTCTCTCATTTGGATGTAACTGGCTCGTTCATATAACTATTTTGTTGAAAATAAGCGAAACTTTGAAATGTCATAACTTTCTTATTTTACATCCGATTTTGATGAAATTTTCAGCATTGTGCTTGTCTGATTTTTCTCTATTGATTCAAATCAACATTTTTCTGAGGTGGAAAAAAAGAGAAAACAAGATTTGAAGTTTTGGGTTCACTCAAGCATGAGATGTGCACACTGTACAGTCTCAGTGAAACTTCAAAAGAAGTCCAGAAAAAATGATTTCAAAGAACTCTCCTATCTTATCTTACTTAATTCTTCAACTTCAAAATATGACAGCATAATGACAAATTATTTTTCAAGATAAGAAAATGCTAACATCTTTATTTTTGAATACAAATTTACTATTTTGGCTTTCGAGAGAGAACCTTCCATGGCGACTTATTGTTGATTTTGGGTTGGCCGGTCAGAATTCTTTCGAAACAAACTCGTTAAATAAAAATCTGCAGTGTTTCAGATTGTTGTCTCTCTCAAATTAACTCATTTGAGATGATTAAAAGTGTAAGATTTTACCTTATAGAGTAATCTAAACGGGTCTGGTTCAATCTTGTAGGGCACGCGTGGGGCAACAAATGGTCCAAACTGGGTCCTCTGCTGTATCACTTTTCTTGCAAACACTCCCAGTACTGCAGAAATAGAGATGGGGAGAGGGGAAAAAAGAAGTGATAAAATTACTTTTGCCAGAAGATACAGTATTTGCCAATTCCAGACATGTCATAAATGAATAATTCAGTGAACATCATTAGCTTATTGAAATATCAACATGTACCCTGTATACGAATGGAGGCTTCATTAAAATGAACTGAAGGAGCGTCCAGACAAGAACCCATGAAACCCAGGGAGCATTTCACAAAACAATTTAGTTATTGACTTTCACAGGTTCTTGCTTTAAGCTCCTACAAATACTGACCTCTGATTGGCTGAGAGCTAATGAAAATCCATGACAAAGGCAGGGCTCCACACAAACCATTTTTTTCCTACTGGTCCAACCTGTTCATGTCTGACCAGTAGATAACAAATTTTTCAATTTTTAACTGGTCCGAACCGAAAATTTACTGGTCCCCCAAAATAAAGAAAAATATAAAAAGAGACTAGTCTATTTTGCTGAATTTAATTGCTTTTATTGCCCCCCCTCGTACAACAGAATTCATGAGAGCCATTTCTCAATTTTGGAAAGCCATTTTGAAGATGCCAGAGCTATTTTTCTAATTTACAAAAGAGTAGATAGTATCATTTGTATCAGTTAGAAATATTTTTACTGGTCATGTTGGACCAGCAAATCTGGCTATTTCTGAAAAACTACTGGCCCAACAGCAATGTTTACTGGTCTGGGACCATCGGACCAGTGCCAGTGTCATGCGCTGACAAAGGTTACATGAAACTGAGTAAAGTTAAGAGTGGGACCGCTGAAAGTAGTGCTGTAGCCGAACCGCTGAACCGAACGTAAGTCAGCGGAACCGCTGAACTGAACGTAAGTTCGCCGAACTTGGCACTTCCGAACCGGACCTAACGCAAAGGCCTGGTTCGGTAGTTCGGTAAAAAAAAAAGATATGTTAATATGTAATGCATATATGCCATGACTACATAGATTTAAATATAAAATGAAAAAAAATATATATTGGTCAGTGATTGTGCACAAAGAGAATTCCACTCAATATATTTTTTAAATCCACTGTGATAGCTCCCATCTCATCTTTGATTGAATTGTTATCAATTGTTATCATTACCTGTTTGTGGGTCGGCGAGCTTTAGTTTTTAAATGTGAAATTTAATTTGGCATTTATTGCCGAACCCTGAACCGAACCAATGTTCGGAAAAAAATTGCCGAACCCTGCCGAACTGAACCCGAACATGCCGCCTGACTGCAGCACTAGCTGAAAGGTTAATGGCTGCATTCTCTTGAAGCGCACATATGAGTTTTCTTTCTTTAATTACACTTACATATTAAAAAGATGAAATTACAAATCATAAAATCACAAACTGTCAAGATAGTAAACACAAATAAAACATATTAACCTTGTATTCTTGTAAATAGATCCAATATTACAAAACTAAGAGATGATTTTAATAGGTTTGTGGAAACACCATTTTGGGACCATCTGAGAAAGATTGCAGTTTAATTCTTCCAAAAACTATCAAAAAAAATTCTCCAACTTTAAATGGAAAGATGAAACTAGTCAATGTATGAAATTTTTACAATGGTATTGGGATTCGTTAAACTGCCCAATCTCACTCCAAGTTCTGATATTTTTTAATCAACAATGGTTTTAGAATTTGTATCTGATTTTAGCATATAATGGAGAAGTTTCATGGAAACATTCAGACTGAGGCTTTGTGTACCACTACCTCATGCATGCATCAATGGGGGTGCATACTGAATAGTAATATTTCCTCAGGCTAATGACTTGCAGCGAATATCATGTTTATTTCTCATGTCATGTAATTTCTCATCGTTATTATAACTTTTAATCCTACAAACATTATGATGAGGTGTTAATAGTCTTAATATGTATCTGTAACATTCTATCTGATCATCAGTTAACCCACTATAAACTCCATTATCATCATCATCATCATCGCATCATCATCATTCATCATCATCATCTCCATCAAAATCATCATCATCATCGTCGTCGTCATCATCATCATTTCCATCAACATTATCATCCTTACCACCACGATCCTTATCCTCTCTCATCATTACCCTCATCATCATCATCATCATCATCACTCATCATCATCATCACCATCATCATCATCTTCATCGTCGTCGTCATCATCATCATCATTTCCATCAACATCATCATCCTTACCACCATGATCCTCTTTCTCATCATTACCATCATCATCATCATCATCATCATCATTATCACTCATTATCATCATCATAATCTTCATCATCTTCATCGTCGTCGTCATCATCATCATTTCCATCAACATCATCATCCTTACCACCATGATCCTCTTTCTCATCATTACCATCATCATCATCATCACCATCATCCTTACCACCACGATCCTCATCCTCTTTCTCATCATTACCATCATCATCATCATCTCCATCAACATCATCATCATCCTTACCACCACGATCCTCATCCTCTTTCTCATCATTACCATCATCATCATCACCATCAACATCATCATCATCCTTACCACCACGTTCCTCATCCTCTTTCTCATCATTACCATCATCATCATCATCACCATCAATCATCAATTTATTTAGCTGCATATCATTTCAAAATCAGAAGGAATAAACACTGTACTGATTTGAATATTTTCTGAAGCACTTTGTATTCAGTGTCATGGATATTAATTTTTTTTTTAAAGTTTTACTTTGATGTTTTCAAAATCATAAATTCTGGACAATTTAGAAGTTTTTGGCTATCAACACAGATATAAATTTCAAATAAACAACAATTGTTCATGACATCTTTAGCTGGAAAACCTCTGAATTTCATATTGTGAAGGGCAACAATCACATTGCCTGCAATTCTTCATTGGAAAGACTAGGGCTCCCTCTATATTTGACAGGAAAAAATGGTTCTTCCTCACATGGAACAAAAGAGTAATGGTTAAGAATATTCATATTACCGGTAATCAATGTACACGCATAACTAAAATTGTTTCTTACCAATATCATCAAAGATAATTATGAGTATATTACTTGTTTGCGTATCAATTCAACCCCCTATGCCAGCTAAATTGCCTTTTTGTATAACAGAGATGCTAACTGATAGCTCAAAAAAATCCTGAAAACCCAGGCCGGGGGTCCAGGGGCCCGCCAAGGGCCCCTGGCGGGGTCAAGGGCGAAGCCCCCTGAAGCTGAAACGTTTTCTTATTCTTTAGGGCTGAAATCATTAATCTACAGTAATACATAACAAATAATTAATGACATGATAAACTTCATATCATAGGCAAGAAAGGTGCTCAAAAAAAAAATCATGTAACCCGTACTCATTACGGTACGGGTTAACCTGCTGCGGGTTAATATGCTGCGGCCAATGGGTGCGACTCAGGACGGGTGTGTGTAGCAGCTGGGGTGCCCTTTTTCACTCACTGTACTCATCAACAAGACAATCCTATACTATTGAAAATCCATAAATCACAATTTCTATCAAAATGATGGATAGTTCACACATATGAATTGATGAATACGCACCAGAGAACACATATTTCATGGTAGCAAATAGGTTTTCAGCTGAAATCCCGCGGCAGACAACCAATCACTCACGCAGCAGCAGGCAATTGCAGCCACACCGGGCCGTGCTTCGAGCGGTTCTACCGGGCGATCGCCCGACTGGGATAGCGCTGACACCCGTATCCCTGCAGGGTATAGGGCGGCGTTTGCAACTGCTACAATGTATTGCTCGCGCGTACCGTGCAAGTACAGTACCAGCTAAACTTCATGCTGCGCACAACGCTAATAATTTTCCGTCTGCGCAAACTCCGTGACAAGATTTGGAGGGGAAATTTTTACGGATTTCACTTTGACAATCGATTTTTTTTTCCGGAATATTTTTCAGCAAAGGAAAAAATCCGGAATTCCGGAAAAATCCGGAAAATTAGCAACTCTGGTATAAGATCTTGTATAAATTTCCCTTGACCATCAATGCAGTAAAATTCTTTCTTGCTCCAAAATGACTCAAATGCCAGTCTTATTTCATGCTGGCTAATTCTTCATTAAACTGGCAAACTATCCAACATTCAACAACCGCCTAAAAGTTTGTTAGTTCCAAGTATTTTCTGATTGGTTTTCCCCGATCAGAAAATACCAGGTAATTTGGCAATGTGAAAGCAAATTATGTGTATTCTCCTCGAAAGAAAATACCCACAAAATTGTAGGTACTTGTCAAAATTACGAGAACTTTCGCGGGGATTTTTCCAAGGTCGCAGGTATTTTGGCAATGTGAAAGCAATTTACGGGAACTTTTAGCCCAGCATGTACATTTTAGTTGTGCGCGGGCGCAATGGGTGGCTGCTGGGCTAGTGATTTTGAATCTCGCACCTTGCCTGCTTATAAGACCATACTGCGCATGCTTGTAACTTCAGGAACTTACCCCGAAGGGTGTTTCGGGGCGGTGTGAATGCAGGAATAATTAATGGGTATTTTTTAGCCTAAAAAAAGTTCTCGTAATTTAACGGGGATTCTTATGATCGAGGCGGTTTGAAACCACCTAAAGAGACCCCATGCAATCAATGATGATAAAATAAATACAATTCACAATATATTGAACTAGTCATGGTCCTGTTGGACTTCAAAGAAATCAAGTGTCGACTGTTCAAATGAAATTACTGAACTGTATTAAACCACATGTATTTCTATACACACTGGTTATGGGCTCTAATATATATCTAACTGATTAATCAAAAGACCAGAGGACCATGGCTTATACTTCATGGAAAAAAACACACAATAGTATTGCAGAATGGTTATTTCATTGTTGAAGGTGCTTTTTAATAGTCTGATAATTCTGTTGTTGGTTGAATTCAATGTCCAATTCAAGGCTACAGACAGGGTAAACATCTATACACCATAGGGTTCATAATCAGCCTACATGTAACTAAAGGGGAAACTGTAGTTGCAGTGATACGAAACTCTAAAAACCATGCAATCAGGACTTGCATTTTGATATTTTTTAGTTGCATTTACACAGGTTTCTCACTGCTGGTAGCTGTTATTTTCCCTGGCACATATCAAAAGTGCTAAAAATATAAAGAAGTGTGTCAATTTATTTTAAAATTTGTGTTGTTATGAAATACCTCCACACCGTAGATGTGTTGTAAGTACTGACAAATAAACAAACAGCAAGGCAAAATCATCACAAACACCCCCCCCCCCCCCCCCCCGGAGTATGCAATCAAAATGAAATGCATAAATGTACTGAATATAATAAAGTAACAAAAAGTTGCCTGAGAACCCCCCCCCCCAAAAAATCAAAACAAAACGACAACAAACAACAAATCACTCACAAAAAACAAGCAAAAACAAATAACAGATAATGGTCAATTCTTGGCATGTGAGAAGAGAGAACTAATGCCTCTTGCCTACACACCTCATGTGCATGCATCTACTAACAGGTTAAACCACATTCACCTGTTGGCCAAGATTAAGATCCTTAATCTATTAATCTCCGGTGGATTATTGCTTTGTCAATGTGTCTAGATGGTATTGGCAAGTGAGACACATTCATGCATTACGTGAACATGATCATGATATGGCTCATGATGTATACAGCTGAGCCCATTCTCATTAGCAAGAATTTGTGCGACCAGGTATGTGCTTCCTATGCAGTGTAAACAAGACAAAACTAGTCCTAATTGGCCGAAATTCACAAAAGCAGTTTTTAAAACCATAGGTTGAACCCACGGTTTTGCAGATTTTCTGTAAAAATTATTAACCTGGAAGTTAAAAAAATGTCCAATGCTGATGCGCCCTTTTGTCACAGTGCGCCAAATTGATGCCTGTTGCCATGTTTAAGTACACTTTTTTATTCATGAGTCCACTGTTTTGAAGAGTCATAGCGGGGGATCAAGATGTTTAAGGGCAGAGCCCCCCCCCCAAAAAAAAGAGACCGTTTCTTTGGTCCCAAAACTTTTAACCTACATTGTGAATACAAATTCAACAAAAATTTATATTTAAAATGACCTTATGTGCTGCTAATTCAAACTTTCTGCAATAAACTAAAATGTTCAAAATCTGTAAATATCTCAACAATAAAGTGAAATTTTCATACACAACTGCATACTTGTTGATCGGCGGGATTTACTTTTAAAACATATAAAAAAAAAAAAATATCTTATTCCTGACACGAAGAATCCATACCTTTGATGACACACAAACCAAGAGGTCCTCTTTAAAATATATATCCTTGTTATTTATTGACAACAAAATTAATGAAGTGTGAATCTCCAAGAGTCCAAATAAAATGCACAAATATCTGATTCTGACACACATATAGTTGGCTATGTGCTTACTCCAGATTACCTCCTAAACATGGAGTGGGATCAGGTTCCATAAAAAGGCATCCATTCCTTCATTCATTCCTTATTCACATGATGCTTTGACCTCGGGCCACTTCAAAGTCAATTCATGAATACACAAAAGTACATATCAATTCTATTCCTATACGCTGTTTATATTCCCATATCTTTAACACAAGAGCTTTGACCATTGTTCTCATCCAGCTTTTTCACAAGGAGGCTATCGGGCATAAATGATACTTAACAAAACCAGGTTAACCCATGGGTTTAGTGTATGAATAAAAACTTCAAAGAAGGGCAAGGGCGATCATTTTCATATTAAATAAGTTCTGTTGACAGGGACTTCCTGCATATTCATTGAATTCTCAGAGAAGATGAATTTATTATCAAAGTTTCAGGGCAAACTATGATCAAGTTTCAGTATTCACGTAACAATAAAGGTCTGTCATATCCTTGCACATACATACGTACATGTATGTAGGCCTGCAATACATGCATCACTATAATACATTGCCTCGGTCATTACTGTAAGCATGGAATAGTCCAAGTCTGAATGGGGGGGGGGGGGGGGAGAGATGGGGGTAAATGCATCGTTGAGTTGCCTATCCAATTATAAAAACTGAATATGAAACAGCATCAATATACAAAATAGCTGCAGTGTGAACACCACCTCTACCCCCCCCCCCCATCACCATAGCACCACCACCAAACTGGCTACATGTCCATGGAGGTATAGTTACTACGTTCAATGTCATCCGATGCAACTTGCCAGCAGATGTTCAATGGAGCATTGCAAATTTTTTGAGTGAAGAGTCATTTATTACACCTCCAGTAGGCATCTCGACCGATCCTTGAACCTGGGCGAGAATTTTGGAGGGCAAGACGAGGAATGGCCTTCGATTTTAAAGATGAGAGGATTAAGATTGGATGATATAGAATGATACGTGGAGTTGTAATGTTGAAAAGAAAAAGAAGAAAACAAGTGATGGGATCACTATGAGATGAGGGAATAAGTTGTGAAGGGGGAACGGAATGGAAAAGGAAAGGGAATGGTAGGGGAAGGGAAGGGTGGGGGAGAAAGGGAACGGGGGAGGAAAGGAACGAGATGGGATAGGATAGAGAGAAGGGGAAGGGAAGTGGAGGGGAAGGGGATGCAAAGGGGAGGGGAAAGGGAAGGGGAAGGGGAAGGAGATAGAAGTGGAATGAGAGAGGGATGGGAAAGGAGGGGAGGGTAGGGGAGAAGGGAGGGGAGAGAAGTGAGGGAAGGAGAGGGGAAGGAGCGGGAAGGGGAAGGAGAGGGGAGGGGAAAGAAGGGAGGGGAAGGAAGGGGAAGGAGAGGGAGGGGGAAAGGAGGGAGGGGAAGGGAGGGAAAAGGAGAGAGGGAAGAAGAAGGGGAGGGGAAGGAGAGGGAAGGGGAAGGAGAGGGAAGGGGAAGGAGAGGGAAGGGGAGAAGGGAGGGGAGAAGGGAGGGGAGGGAAGAGAAGTGAGGGAAGAAGAGGGGAAGGAGCGGGAAGGGGAAGGAGGGGGAAGGGAAGGAGAGGGGAAAGGAGGGAAGGGAAAGGAGGGAGGGATAAGGAGAGGAGAGGGAAGGAGAAGTGGAGGGGAAGGAGAAGGGGAGGGGAAGGAGAGGGGAGGGTAAAGAAGAGGGAGGAGGTGAGGGGAGGGGAAGGGAGGGACGGGAAGGAGAGGGAATGGGAGGGAGAGGGGGAGGGAAGGGGGAAAGAAGAGGAAGGGTGGGGATTTGGGAAGGGAGGCAAGGGGAAGGGAAGTGGAGGGGAAGGGGAGGAGAGGGAAGGAAGGGAAAGGGGGAGGGGATGAGGCCGAGGGTATTCTATTGGAATGACACAGAATATGGTACATGTACATACTGCATAAAATGAGTTTTTTGAAATACGGATGGGGTAGGGGAAGTGGGTGATGGGGGGGGGGGGGGCACAGATGAAAATCTTCAATCACCTGAGAAAGAACAGGAGCTACAAATGGTCAATTTACGTAGTGGTGCTGATATCTAATGACACATAAAATTGAGGGGGAAAATGAATAGATGGGACCAATTTAGATGGATGAAATGATTGATGGCTATAAGAGAAAGTAATGTAAAATTAAAATATCTTGTTACTGTTTAATACATGTCTTTGTGTACAGTGGAGAATCTCTGGCATGATGAGGCAGTGATGCTGCATGTTATGGAGATGGACACAACAGCACAGGTACATTACATGTACATATATACGTTGTACATGTACATGGTCAGAGCAATAGGGTATGCTAGTCTCATCTCCAAGATGAAGCACATATTTTAAACTCAATAGCTGCACCAATGGTGGTAGAATAGGAAATATGATGAAAAGAAATCTATAGACTATAAAAGATACATGTATACATGATGCAAACATTTTTGATGTTTTCATTAAACAACAATCCTCATTTTATTTGAATAACAAAAAATTTCAATGTATAAACGTGACAACATCAATCATGACTAAAAAATTTTTGTGATGTAGTAATGTTGACATTTTTCATAATAGCGAACATTGAGACATATCCCATCCCTTCTGCTAATGATGTGCGCTATCATGTACTACATTTGAACATGATCCAACTTGGGGGAAGATAATATCAAAGCGTACAAACTTGTGACGTCACAATAATTTAATTGTGGTGTTGACATAAGTCACATCATTTTCCATGTTCTTCATTTCAATCCAAATTGGATAAAACTTTCTCATTATTCTTGTTTGATTTTGATAATCGAATCAATTTTTTTTTGGGGGCGACCATCAGGGTACATGGGGCACCAGGCAATTTCACGCTCGAAATTTTCAAAACAGCCCTGTATGTAATAAAAAAGAGCCCCCGATAATCCAAATTCATTGCCATGTTTAAACTTTTCCTATAGGCAGTAGGATGTGAAAAATAACCCCCTGAAAATGAAAAATATACATATATTTTTTGTTTTTGCTTGGTGGACTTCCTTTCAATGCAGATTGAATTAAAACACATAATATATTAAAGGTATTGGGACATGGGACACTTTAACTTTGTGAGTAGCCGATTTAAAAAATTCTCAAACCAAGATGAAACATGTGTACAAGTGCATGTATCAGAACTAATAAACCCTGAAAACAACCATTATTGAGAATGAAAAGCTAAAACTACAAGGCAAACCCCGATTTTGTAAATAGGTGTCTTATAGACGCCTAAATACTACACATAAGTGTATGGGATGAAATTAAGATGGTGTTTCCGGTCACTTTATATTTCAATTTTTAAAGCACTAAATAATTATTTTCGAACGCAATTTTTTCTGGGCTTCATTTTTGTAACATATCACAGACACAGGTGACAAGTGTGACCTTCTAGCTAAGATTTTTTTAAAAGTCAAACCAATGTTAACCAATCACTTTAATCAATGTTTGTAGTGTTCCTTATTTTCTTCTGGGGATAACCTGTATATGTGTTTGTTATATTTGATCCTAATACCTTACCTTACTTTTAATGACCCATGGTTAAAATAATGATTTAGTTGCAGAGGGGCTTACCAAAATAAGCTATGCTTTTTAATATTCCTCCCTCATTTTTTTTTCATGCGTTAATTACGACACGTAACTTTCAATTATTCAATCATATCAAAATGTGTCTTGAAACTATGACTTATTTTATATTCATCAATCACTTTAGTATATTACTTCTAAAGTTGTTACTGAAGTATCTATTATGACGTTTATTGTGCTTTGGAAATTATGTATGAATATCTTTGTGTGTTTATTATCTGAAAATTAAATGAATTAAATTGAAAAAAAAAGTGGAATATCTGATACCCCTTTCATAAACCCAATTATGCGGCTAATAGCAGCATAATTTGGTCGTAAAATTGGAGGACAAGAGTAATCCGCATTATTTTGATGCTGCTATTATCCGCGTAATAGCAGCATCGGGACAAGATTTTGAGTTTATGAACGCATTTCCAAATAATGCGGATAATTGCCATGGTGCGGTCACAAGGTCACCCTTTTCCAACGCAACCGCATCGGAGGGGGCGTGTCCAGTTGTCATGACAATTATCCGCCTTTTTCAGGACGAGCGCTCATAAAAATATGCGGCTTATTTTCGGAGTTTGTGAATGCAATTTTTATTGAATTATCCGCATTACTCTTAGGCGGCTAATTGGAGGATAGGTTTATGAAAAGGGTATGAGTGTTCCTCATTATTTTGAGTGCATGGAGAGGAGGCTAATGAATCTGAGATGTGTTCTTTTCCAGCTGCTGTGAATCATCATCATCATTCTGAGCTATACAGCATCATTACACCAAGATGACAAATACAACAACATCATCTCTAAGGACAGTTCACACTAGGAAAATTATTATTAGTGTTTTGCTTGTTTTTTGTCCTTACAGCATGCCACATCTATAAACTTAAATCATATAATCATTTTCAAGAACTCTTCACACTACAAAAATAATAATCATTGTAGATAATTGTAGTTTGCTATTGTCCTTGGTATATGATGAATTCTATACCTTTCAATCATATCAAATACAAAAACATCATCTTCAAGAACTGTTTACACTGCAAAAAAAATTATCATTGCAGATGTTTTTTTTTTTTTTTTGGGGGGGGGTCATTGGAAATTTTTGACGTCCACAATCATAAAAAATATAATAAAATATAATCATCTTCAAGGGAGTTCACATTATGAAATACCGGGTAATACTAATATCGTTATCTGTGAATTTGACAAACCTCTGTCTGTAACATAAAATTTAATGATTGACCATGCAATTGATTTTTGCAACTGCTCATACACAATATTCAATGATGCAATCAATTGTATAATTCAGACTGTTGATCAATAACTAAGTTTCATGTAACAGGGTCCTGGGAGAATGTATAAAAGCCTATCAGGCATTCTGGCTATACAAAGTTCTCATGATGTCTGAATGGGGCCAACAGCCGTAATGCATGACAGAGAAGTGACAGCATTAGACTTTCATACCAAAGTCAAATTGCAGTCATAAACAATCTATGTTAGATGTGAACCCGCTGCAGTCCAAAACAGGTGTGGAAAGGGCATTCTCTATACCTGTTGCTTGGGTGCATGCATGGCTGGATGTAGAAGGAAGGGAGGGGGCTGTTGTCCCTCCACACATTTTGAAAACTTACATTTTTCCCCCTGAAATTTTAACCCAAAATATGGACATTATATTTCAATTTCACTTTAAAGAATGATTTACTGTCACCAAATGATCTGTCGCTTTGCTCCCTCACTTCTGAAATTATTTTAAAATATACCCCCATGGTAAAACAGAAAAAAATCTGTCTCAGGCCATTGGTGCACATGTACGTGATGCAGTATTTTAAAGGATTTACGATATGTAGTTAGTTAACATTACAAAGGTGTTGTTTTACTTTTAATCTTCATATATCTGTACAATTGTATATCATTTGGTAGAAGATGTAGAGTAAATGGCATGTCCTCAAATCCCCTAATAAATACCAAAATCTCAAAAACAGACCGATGAAGGTCTTAGTCTGTGAGCTGGGTGTTCCGATAGAGAGCATGTGTGCAGAGATCTTATCTTGAAATTCTTTCACTTATCTCCCCTATCAATGTCCTATCTATAATTGGAAGTAAGTGAATGTGACCTAGGATGAGGTCTTCTCTCCTAATCGAAATACTTGCCCTTAAATGATCTAGCCTTGTACCCTTTCCCTTTCACACCCCCACATATAGTGTGTATTTAAGCCACTTTTTCTATCAATATATATATATATATTTACTCCATGTGTGAATACATTTATTTACTTTCTTGAAGCGCCCCAAGCACTCAAAGGAAGACTTGAACACTATACAAGAAGCCACTGTATTATTATTATTATCATTATTATTATTATCATTATTATCATTATCATCATTATCATCATCGTCATTATTATCATCATCATCATCATCATATTGGATGGTATTCTTTGAAACTTTTATAGCTAACTTGAACCACAATTTTATGAAGAGGGATTCACTACTAAAGTTGGTACCCAAATAGAGATCCTTTGGAATTTTACAGTGAAAAGAAAGTTGTAAAACAATTGTTTGTATATCATATTGATTTTTAAGTGAATGTCAACAAATAGGCCAATTTTGATCCATGGATATTAATGCATATGGGAACAGGGACAAGGTATTCCTTTTACCTGGCAAAAACACAATACTTGGAATCCATTTGCACATATTACTTGTTGATACATCTGGCAAGGCTCTGACAAAGCTTTTAGGGAATCAAGAACTATCTTTGTATTGTATGAAAAAGGGAGGAGGGGGGGGGGGGGGGGGGGAGGAGGAGGTAGGGGAGGAGGGGATGAGGCATGGAGGGGGATGGGGAATGGGAAGGGAAATATTCAAATTCAGATGAAAAGAGAGGGGAGGGGAGAAGAGAAGTGAAAAGGTAGAGAGGAGGTGAGAGGTCGAGAGAGATCGAGAGAGTGAAGGAATTATATGTATACCATATATCGCAGATGCTGAAATGAAGCACACTGATTTATAAACCAATCGTCTAGTAGTCACATTGCCTAATCACTGCAAAACCCTCATCATTCATGTAAAAGGGAATGCGCTTTGACACACCGTTCCATCACATGACTCACAAACTATGCTCAGCCCTCAATTATGCTCTAGAAAAATACATTAAAATAGCGAGGGAGCCCGAAATACAGAACTGGAGCAATCATCCTATGATCTGGATAATTAGGATGCACCATCTTTTAAAATTCATTGAACACTGAGGTATCGTTGAAATCCATATTTTCAGGGGGAGAAGACAACAGAGCTAAACTAAAAAAAAAAAACAAATATAAAAACAGACAAACAAAAATAAAAACAAAAACCTCCAGCCCCATAAAAAGGCAAGTTTGACGACACAGTTTCTGTTGTATTACTCAACTCTTCTTTCTACAAACCTAAAACCCCCCAAACAAATAAAAACAACATCAAAAATGCCCCCCCCCTAAAAAAGGCAAGTTTGATGACATACTTTCTGTTTTATTACTCAACCCTTCAAAGGGCTGGATTCCCCTTTAAGGCCAAAACATTTTTCTTGAATTGGATTATCAAAAGAACGTTCGCCCACACTGTATGCCTCAATAAAACTGTTGTTGGAAGAGTGGGGAGGGGACTAACCTAGGTTCAAAATTTGTGTAAGTTGGGACGATAATATGCATCCAATGTCCCTATAGAAAACGTTTACCATGGAAACAATGAGCTGCTTACTAATTTATAGGCCTATACCACAAAATAAAAATAACAATATTACCAAATGGATGGAAGGTACATCTCCGGATGACAGTCAATCAATATCCATATTTATCCTTAGGTGAATATTATTCCAAATAATTCTAATCCATGGCATAGTTCTCCTTGGTGTAAGGTTCATTGTTGGATGTGAAGCAGCGCTCCATGTAATACCAGTGACAGCCTTTCCTATGCATAGCCATGGCCATCCCAGCAACAGCAACGTAATAACATCTGAGTTATCTTGCACTCCCATAATGTGAATTAATGAGACCAGGTCGAGAACACATCATGACCCTGGTCTGGTCGAGCAATACAGGTGAAATGATTAGAGCTGGTCTTGTGGAATCCAGGCCAGTGGGGTGGGGTAAGGGCCAATCGTAGAGCATTGTTGGGGGATGGGAGAAGGGAAGGACCAATTTCGAGGTAGAGAATAAGACCACTGTAGAAAACACATTTATCCTTTATATCTGGTTGAGTGATCCAGGTGAAATAATTAGAGCTGGTCTTGTGGAACCCAGGTCTGTGAGAGGGGGGGGGGGGAGGGGTAAGGACCAATTGTAGTGCATTGTTGGGGGAGATGGGAGAGCGAAAAGGGGTGGGATAACCCCATTTTGGAGGCAGACACCACATTAAATCCTGATCTGTTTGGGTGACCCAGGTGATATGATTAGAGCTGGTCTTGTCAGGCCAGTGGGGTGGGGTAAGGGCCAATCATAGAGCATTGATGGGGAGATGGGAGAAGAGCACGGCCAAGTTCGAGGTAGAGAACACATTTATCCTGATCCGGTCGAGCAATACAGGTGAAACGATAGAGCTGGTCTTGCAGAATCCAGGTCAAAGGGGGGGGGGACCAATGGTAGAGCATTTTGGGGAAGGGATATAAGACCACTTTGGAGGTAGAGAACACATTATGACACTGGTCTGGTCAAGCCATTCGGGTGAAATGATAGAACCAGGGCCCATTTCATAAAGTTGATCGTAAGGTAAGTGCAACTTAAGAACGACTGGTGATCCTTTCTTGTGGTAAATGATGTTCACCATTATTATGTTGGTGATTATTTTAGCGCGTAAGAATGGATCACCAGTCGTTCTTGAAGTCGCTCGTAACAGCTTTATGAAACATCCGACTGGTCTAGTGGAATCCGAGCGAGAAGGGTGGGGCAAATTAGATCAACAGTAGAGAATGGTAGTAGAGTAATTGGTGTGAGGGAAGAGAGATGTGTGGGAGGGGAGAAAGGCCCCCCTCCCCAACCCAATTCTATTTGGGTGATCCAGGTGAAATGATTAGAGCTCCTGGATTCCAGTCCATTGAGGATGGGGTATATGTAGGATCAACGGCTAAGACCCCTGTTACATCTGAGAGATTCCCTACCTCGGGCCGGCCCGGGGCCTACCTCGGGTCGGAAAGAAATCAGATGTAAACATCCCAAACCTACCTCGGAGCGACCTACCCGAGACCACATCCAGAGGTAGTCTCGGGTAGGTATTGGGCCGGCCCCGGTCCACCGATTTGTAGATGTAAACACACACAAGCTTTCGAACCTATCTCGGTCCGTTCGCCAGCTGTCAAATTACGTCATAGCGCGCGCTATCCCCTCCCAGCCCCGTCGTTCTTTGAATTTTTTTGCGGCATGTGAATTGTGATTGATAAAGTCTTTGATTTGAGTGAAACGAAGCATTTTAAAGAGAAATGCCAGTAGTTGCAGTAAACACTGATTTCATGAGAAAGTCTGTAAACACGGCTTAATTGTCAGAATATCATCGAGGATCTAGATCTGGTACAGTTACATAAACTGAACTTTGTGAAATCTTGAAATCTACGCTGAAAATGTTTACACTGAAGATAACCAACACAGAAAGGCACACGTGGGACAGTGTATTATTATTGCTGGAATAAAGACCGACGGAAGTGACCGAATCCGCTCTTATTTTGCTTATTTCTCAGCAATTACACAATTTCTTCCAAAATCCTTTGGCACATATTTTTTATTCATACAAACAGACACTTGGGTGGTCATTATATAAGATTCTGAAAAAGTCATTTTGAGATCGTTACCAATACTGGAATTTATCTTTAAACGTATCCTTTTCAAGTCGATCATATATTCAACGACTGCTGGGATCATCAGCATTCTTTCAGAATCTCGGTAACTTTAATTAGCGCGCGCGAATTATTCGGAGCCTAGATCGAGAGCGCCTTTTAAAGGTGTCAGCAATCGGATGCCGCTCGAAACAGTACAGATAGGGCGATAGGGGAGGAAATGAACACTGTGATGTAAACAGACCACATTTCGGACTCGGTCCGTTCGCGAGGCTAATCCACCAATAATCCAGTCAAGGTTGCAAGTGGACTCGGTCGGGTCTCGGGTAGGAAACTTTCAGATGTAACAGGGGTCCAGGTCAGAGAAGACAGAGGAGAAGAACAGGACTAGTGTTGAAGATCATACAGAGTTACCAAGCCTGGTCTGTGGGGGTACCAGGGCAAAGAAAATTGTTGCACTGGGGCTCAGGGAAAGTTCACCCCTGAAACATACACTTTTACGGGTAGGTGCCCAAAGTTAAAAGCATGTGCAGTATGGTATCAATAGCAAACGAGGCCTGTGATTCACAGTGCCCAACGGCAGCATATACACTTGCTGTGATGTGAAAGTTCTCCTAATCTTCTTTCACACTGCACGATCACCCTGCGATAGTAATCTAAATTTTTATAAATATGTCTATCTACATAAAGTAAGTATTTTATTTCAGGGATATTAAAAGCATCTTGCTTTTAACACTGGAAAAAATACATGGTATTTTCTAAGACTCCCAAACATGTACGTTTCCTATGGTGACCGAGCTTGCTATGCCGCAGCACCTTCTCTTTGGAATGATTTGCCATTGAATTCAACAATTATATCATCACTTGATACTTTCAAAGCTAAACGAGAGTCTTTTTTATCAGTATTAATAATTAGCACTTTGACACTCATCCAAACTCTCTCATTCTGTCTTTTTCTTGTGCGCCTCGGAATAGAATACTTCTAGACAGATGGCGCAATATGAATGCCTATTATTATCATTACTTGTGTTATCATGAAGTATTTCAGGGTAAATTTCCCGATCAGAGATGACCTGGTATTCTTGGTTTTCGAGTCGGTCTGAAAACGCATCATGGAAAACATTCTTCCCCTGTATCTGGCAATTTATCGTTGTGATCCACCTCAATGATATCGGTATGACAGGAAACAGGAAAAGATGCAAATGGACTCTCATTAATTCATTTCTAAGATGTAGGTCAAATCTATGACCAGTGTCCTGTCACTGGTAGCCCGATGACACATGCATTACACCAAAATACACAGACAGACACACACACACACGAGAGTAGTTTGAGGAATCAGACCCCGGGCAGACTATGAACTTCATCCATTAGTCATCACTATCTTTCGCAGCACATCCTCTAATACTCCCGTCTGTCCTTGTTTCTTGTTGTGCCATGTAACCTGCCCCCCAAAGAGGGAAGTACACCTCAAATACAGCCAGACCTGGGGCCCCCTTGCGGCAGCAGTTGCGTTTAAACGCAAGTCAAAAAATCAAACGCAAGTCCCAAATGCGCGCTGTTGATTGGTTTGAAAATCAAGTTGCGCATGATTTTTTAGAGTTGCGATTGATTGCAACTCTTTCTGCAATGGGCCCCTGGGGCCCCGTCTTACAAAGAGTTGCGATTGATCCAATCAATCGCAACTATGGAAAGCCAGCAAAGTCAACATGTAAAATGCATGTTTGTTAAAAAAAAAAAATCTAGATAAAGTATATTCATAAATTCATTAATTTCTTGACAATTTGGTGTGATCTCCTTTGTTTACGATGGAAATTTTGCAAATTTCCTGTAGAAAAAACTACGACACTGATGGATTTCCATAGAGTTACGATAAATTGGATCAATCGTAACTCTTTGTAAGACAGACATAGTGACCCCGGACATACAAGGACCACCTGTCTATAAAGTCCACCTGCTTATTAAAGGTCAAGTCCACCTCAGAGACCACATCACACATAGGGAGGCAAAATTAGTCTTAAAGGACAAGTCCACCCCAACAAAAACTTGATTTGAATCAATAGAGAAAAATCAGACAAGCACAATGCTGAAAATTTCATCAAAATCGGATATAAAATAAGAAAGTTATGAAATTTCAAAGTTTCGCTTATTTTCAACAAAAAAGTTATATGAACGAGCGAGTTACATCCAAATGAGAGAGTCGATGATGTCACTCACTATTTCTTTTGTTTTTTATTGTTTGAATTATACAATATTTCAATTTTTACGTATTTGACGATTAGGACCTCCTTGCCTGAAGCAAAAATATGTTAAAATAATAGAATTCCATGTGTTCAGGGAGGAATGAAACTTCCATTTCACATGACAATGACGAGAAAATAAAAATATTTCATATTTCATATAATAAAATAAAAAAGAAATAGTGAGTGATGTCATCAACTCTCTCATTTATAACTGGCTCGTTCATATAACTATTTCGTTGAAAATAAGCAAAACTCTAAAATGCCATAACTTTCTTATGTTACATCCGATTTTGATGAAATTTTCAGTGTTATGCTTGTTGGATTTTTCTCTTTTTATTCAAATCAAGTTTTTGTTGGGGTGGACTTGTCCTTTAAGACTAATTTTGCCTCCCTATGTGTGATGTGGTCTCTATAGACAGGTGTCACTGTAAAATGTTCTTGAAATGATCAACATTCATACACTGGACATACCGTAATACAATTGAACTTGGGGCCTTTTTACATTCAACTCAACTTTTGAAAGCACATGATCAAACCACAAGCTTGAGTTCCCTTGAAAAGTATTTCTATTGAAACTAGGGTTAACATTTCAGAAAAGTTGTCAGCACTGACAACTGAATTTCTCCAATAGTTACCATAGTAACAGTCAGAGGCGAGTGCCTTTCAGCCAATCGAAACCAAGAATTTCACTGAAATTTTCAGCAATGACAATGAAGTCAGTGCTGCCAACTTTCATGAAATGCCCCCTGAAGGCAGGGACCTGTACTTAAGTACCGCCTGGTCCTAAACACTGCTCATATATATATTTTCTCAATAAATGATAATTTATATTTATTTTTTGCTAATGTTGATCATAAAAAAAGAGAATTCTCCTGAATTCTAATGCAGGTTCTTGCTAGAAAATCAGAGATTCTAATTGAAAAAAAATTACAAGTGGGCAAAGGGGATTCTAATGCATATCAGATACTTTATCTTGGTATGCTGAAGTGGAAAACAGTTCTCATGTTACAAATAAATGACAAGAGCGTTGGTACGATTACAGCAATGAAAAAGTCTCTCTTATTTTTAGTATATAAGTCGACTACAAAGAGAAATGGGGAATCAAGTTTGACTTTAAAAGAAAATGTTTACCTACAAGATTTTCCCTAGACAAGAAGAAACAAAATATTTTGACATTAGATGCATAGTCACAATAAATTAATCTTCAATTGCTTGGGTTAGATTTCAGTCACCTGTTTATTCTACTCCAAATTTCAGACAAGCAAATAGCAAATGAAGGTTCTTATATTTTCTTGGAAATTCTTGAAAATAATGCAAGAATAACATATAATTGGAATTATTATTTTAACATTTTGATATCAATCATTGAAAGTGTACAACACTTTCCATACTGAAAATTTCCCAACAAAACACAATTTGACCAAACTTCCACTCGACAATAATGGAAGGGAATGGAAAAGACAGTAAACATTAGTTCAACAAATTGAAAAAAAAGCTGAACAAGGAGGAAAGAAAAAAGAAAGAGAATGAAGGAAGAGGGTGAAGATGGAAGAGAAGTAGAGGTTGCTAGAAGAGCAGCAGGAGCAAAAGAAGAAGCAAGAGAATGAGAAGGGGGAGGAGGGGGGAAGGAGGAGGAAGAGGTGGAGGAGGACAGGAGATAGAGGATGTGGAGATGGAGGAGACGAAGAAGGAGGAAAAAGGAGAGAAGTAAAAGGAGAAGAAGGAAGGGGAGAAGAAGGAAGAGAAGGATGTTCCAGGAAAGGAAGAGGAAGAGAAGAAGGAGGAAGGGGGAGAAAAAGAAAATGAGTGAGAGGAAAAAAACAAAGAAAGGAGTTGGGATGGTTCAAGATGAGCTAAAAAATACCCTATCCAGTATAAAGTATGACTAACATGTTCTAAGACACCTGGAAGGCATAGATAGAGATTAACAATTTTTGTGGTTTGAAATAGATCCTCTTGGAAATTAAAAATATCAACTTTGACATTAAACTTCAGAACTTCAATATACTATAAATACACTGGTTAATAGACCGATTCCCATCTCTGCCAAAATATCACACATGTGTACGTAAAATATTTTGTCACTGGATTAAACACCTAACATTTCAAATTTCACATTTAAAAACTTTATTGACAAGATATTTATTTCATTTTTTTCTTCAAGTTATCCTGTTTATATCCAAGTCTCTATACACCATAGAGTAAAAAACAGCAAAATGCTATCTCAAAGGAAAGATATAAACCAAATACCATACAAACCTACAGTGCACTAGATTTTTTTTTTTTTAATTATGTGTTTTATTGGTATTCAAAATCACATATAATCACAATATTTACAGGTAATTGGAATGATTTGAAACAGTTCAAAAGCAGTAAAATCACAAAACAAAGATGAAATAAAAAAATAAATGGGAAAAAAAATAAAAAGGGTGACATAAATCAAAATAAAACATCGGATGATACAGGTTACTCTAAAGGGAATACACATCGAGATAAATTTACATGTATAATCAATTGTAGCATATTACTCTGTGCATTGTACACGTCTCAATTTAAGATACAAAAACAAATAGAATGGAAAAGGGGGAACTACCTGTATCTAAAATAAAAATCATATATCAAATCGCCACTTCTTAAAGTGTACAGTGAGTTTGTTTCTTTTCTTGGCTAGGTGGTGCACTAGAATTTTGTGCAGATTACCTTTTTTCCTTTGTACAAGGCTTTTCCTGCCATTTCAGTTACTGTGCTCAGACCTCATCTTTGGGGCCAGCCAGAGTGTTTCTTTTTTTATTGGGGGGGGGGGGGGCAGGACCAACTCGAATGGAACTAATGGTGGGACTATTGACGGGGCTAACACACTTTGCAAGAAAAAGTGGAAATGAAAGTCCAGTACTACCAATGGTTTGTTTGGTCAAAGCAAAAGTTGATTGATCAAATGAGTATAAAGGAGTATGGTTGGGGGCTGGGGCACCCGTGCCCCTCCATGTACATGTAAAATCTCTATTTTGTGAAGGTAAAATTAGCTTCCTTGTCCACCTCCCCCCCCAAAAAAAATCACACAAATTAGAAAGTAAACTCCTTTGTCTTGAGCAAAATAATTGACAAAAGAGCCTGTGTTGATCTGCCAAGGTAAGGTTTATAATATGACAAAATAAGCCTGTTCACTTGGCTACCATCCCAGTGCTACCTCAGAAAAGCAAGGTCTTTTTGAAGACATGTGTCGCCAAATTAAAACAGCAGAAAGCTTTGATGGACAAATTGAGGGGCAGCCCCCACACAGGAGGGGTGGAAGCTTCGAAGCTTTAATCTCGGCAGAGTTTAATAGTAAAAGGCTGAATTGAAACTCAAAATGTGCTGGTGTTTTCATATACTCTTTTTTTTATTTTTGTTTTGTTTTGTTTGTTTGTGGTGTTTTTTTTTTTTTTTTGGGGGGGGGGGGCGGGGGTCGGTGTACATTATTGCATCATTGTATGAATTTATTTACCTGAATATATATCATATAATGCCCAATTTAGGTTACACACCAATTCCTGATTCAAATTCAATATGTTCATATGGAAATAACTAAAACCAACCTGCCTTTATATTTCACATTTTGTTTGTAAGATCTTGTCCATTATAAAAATCAAAATTATGTTGGTGTTGTGCTTTATTGCTTGCTAGATGAAAGAAAAGAAAAATGCATTGAAGTTCCTTTAATTAGTTTTACAAAGAACAGACTGCGTTAAAGCAATAATTGTCAACTTTCATTATCACCTTCCTTCCTAACAATGCTAGGGACCAATTCATGAAACAAATACATGTAGTCAATCATTTTCATTGGCAATTGTTATAAGCTACCAAAATCCTTGTTTCTGATTGGCTCAGAGCAAAGTATGCCAGTGAAATATTGACAAGATGTTTTCTGACAGATTCTCCTTGATTCAACAACTGTCAACGTTTTTCTTTTTTTCCTAAAAAAAAAATTCAACGGGACAGGTCCCGGTATGAGATCAAAAATAACCATCGCACGGAAGCAGATAATTCCTTTCTTCAAGAACTGTGTGAACAGGAAATCATTTGTTGAAGAAGCTTGCATAATGCAGGTACACTGAAATACATATATTGGTGTTAAAAATACACCAGTCAGTGTTGTGACAGGACCGCACCGAGCATTTTACACCAGTGTTAAATTTGCAATGCTGCTTCTCATCCAATGGTGTATTTTACGTGTTATCAAAACTGACACCATTTGGTGAAAATTTCAAAGACCACATGGTGTTTTGTGAAACACCAGCACTCTACATTTCTATCTCATAAACATAAGATATAAAATGAAGGGTGTAGTATAGACACAGCAATCTTTGAATGTCAAATGTCCTGCCAGTGATGTATAATACGAAAGTGCACATCATAGTGTATTTGACCTCTTCAACCAATCACAACAATTGGCTTGGGCCAAGAAAATTCCAGCTTTCTAAAAATAGCTCCCGAACTTGGACTCGATACAGCATCCCCTCCTGAAAAACATGGAAGCCTTTTTCAATGAAAACAAAACAGAAAAATAGTGCAAATCTGCTGCCATTTTGGCACGATTTTCAAATCCTGTCTTCTTTCGACTGATGGCTTCCCGATGGCTCGCGCCCTTTCTCGGCTTCGGTTCAAGTTTGAAGATGCTGCTCTGCCAATGTCAGAGTGACAACTGAAGCAGTGGGGTCTAGACACCTTTGGCGGTCAACCAAAATGTACATGATGTAGTAGCATTCTTGGTCATTGACTGGGCATGGCCTTGTATGAACTTGATATTAGTTACACTGAGGAATCCAAATTACTTGAACATGGCTGCCAGATACTATGAAATTTACTGAATGCCAAAGGTAAGGATTTAATTCATATGGTGGTACTTATGTAAAGCGCCAAGTGCTGCTTGCTTTTAATTACTTGGGAAAGGGAAAAACTATTAATTGTATCAGTACAATGCCAATGCCAATAGAAGTGGATGGCCTCCCAACACCCTACTCTCTACACTGTACAGGCCTGGGTACAGTACAAATGAAGATCAATTCCTAGTTTATGAGAACTTCTACAATAATTTCTTATGGCCAAAAACAAATGGAGTAGAAATGATTAGTTTGTCTGGAATAAAATACTTCATTTCTGGTCAATTCCAAAGCAACATTGAGTAAATGCTAACTTAAAATCATTAAATTGTCTGAGAAATGAGTATACATTTTAAAGCCTCACTTCATTTTGTTCCATTGAAGATACAGTGTCAGGTGAGCGTGATTAGAGCTTTGCAGTTGGCATTCAAATTATACATGACTAAACTAAGTGATGGTAAGAGAATGGGTGTGGGGTTTCTATCACACATTGGGATCAATTATCGGCTTTCAAATCTTACCTTTTACACACCTTGCCATAGACTAACCCATATAGTAGTTGAATTCCGATCATCTGTGGTTAAATACATGTAGCAAAGGCAGATACTTCGTAATTGTACATCCCTGAACTTTTAAAAGGATCACATCGTTTACTTCGTGGAGATGAATTTTCATTAGGAACTCGAAAGACAAAGTTGGAAGGAAGAGGAGAAAAGACGAGAGGATAAGGGCAAGTGGAAGAATAAGAGAAGGAAAGAAGGAAGGATGTGGAATTTGGAAAGAAATTTAAGAAGGGCTAACTGGATTGCTTGCTAACCGATGTTTTGAATGTACACCTGTCCATTAGCATTTCAATTGATAGGTAGCCATTTCTGCCATTTAGAGGAAACAACAGATTGGATTTCTGATGCACGGAGAAGCAAATATGCATCCACGCATTTTGCGTAAACTTTGCAATTTAGCTCTCTCCGCAGCCAGGTAAGCCGTCGAGTCTAAAAGGAGACGGCCGAGTCGGGTCGAAACGAGAGATGCGGGTTTTGATAGAGTGGAGAATAGCCTCAGAACGTGAATGTCCAACGACTTGATGTCAGCACTGATGGTGCTGTAATTCACAATTGATTTCAAACAATCGAAGTACAGTTGGGCCCCCGGGCTCTGTGAAGGTTTCGATAAACATTAAGATATCTCGTCCTTCTGAAGCGACCAAAACCCAGATTTACCTTTATTTCTCAAATTTTCTACCGTGCTATCTCCATCCCTCTCTCTCTCTCTCTCTCCCCTCTCATACCTCTGTCATTCTCTATTCTGCACTGCTTACTGACGATTTGTTACAGTATGATTACCAATATACTAGCAGTTTGTCAGCTTCGATATTCCACTAGTACAATTGCTAATAATGCCCAATCTATGAGATATCTGAGGGTCAGGTGCCATACATATCGAAAAAAACAATCCTAGTAATTTGAGGGATATTAGATTTAGAAGCAGGATATGAAAAGAAAAGAGTAAAATACATTTTATTTTGGAAAAAAACACACAAAACACCTTAATTTTGTCAAATCATTCAATAGAATATCCTATATCTACATAATACCATGGTCACATTTGCTTTACGGCGGCCGTACTGCGAGTCGGAAACAGTCGTTTTATTAATTTCTATTATAACCACCGACATGTAGCTGGTCCAAAAATGTTAAAACGGCTGGTTTTGACTCGTCGTACGGCCGCCGTAGAACAAATGTGACCCAAGGTATTACCCAAGCAGGTTTTCACCCCTTTGTTTTGTCAGTACATGTATTAAAGAATTTTAAAAACTTGACCACCCCCCCTTCCCCTATCCCCCTTGATAGCCCTGATTCAACCTCCCCCCTCCCTACCCTTCCCCTATCCAAACACCACATCCACCTATCCCCCTGCCCATTAGAAGAGCAGCCCCTTACTATCGCACATTAACCCTGGCTTTTTTCCCTATCTGGCCAAATTGCCATACAAAATATAAAAATACAAATTCTGCCCCAAAATTGTATTTGTCCATCTGGCTCAAGTTTCCGACCGGCTCTCCAAACGCTCTGCGCAACCGTTGCAAAACAATAATGGACATCGATACAGACTCCCGGCTGAAACATGCGCGAGAACCGCTCAAGGGCAAGAGCGTTAATTTGGACTAATGCATTTGCGTTGGATACTATGTCAACCCCTGATACGGTTGTAAGGCTGGGAGCGAAACTTTTTTTTTGGTAATGGAGTGCTCTATCTATATTTCCACACCAGTCCAATAAGGGGTTAAGTGTGTTAATGTATATGGCCATGTAGACTGCGGCTGTGAAATGCTCTGAATTTTATTGTCAAAGCTTCTGCAACCAAGTGTTTTCCTTTTCTAATTGTTTGAAAATATCATCTAAAATATCACAACATAGAAATTAGGTAACAATATGAGATATATTGTGATATGTATGCAGAAATATAAAGTTGATGATTTATCCAGGAATGAGTAAATTCACAAGAAGTAAAGTATCAAGTCCTTTGAAAATAAAAAAAAGAACATCTCTATCACCATTTTTGTTAATACTTAACTGCTTTTTTGCTTCAGTTACAATTAAATTTGAAATGTTAGGTTGATTCCAATTTTTCTTTAGTACATTGGCATTAACAATTGATACCCATTAATACCTACCATGAACTCTCCAATCCTCGTACCGTATGCATACAATTGCTTTATTGGTTTCAGGTACCCAATATACTGTAAAACTTCAATATAAAGATTAACATCATCTCTGTGAAGCGAGGATTTCTCTCTTTCTGTCTACCTCTGAGTCTCTCTCTCTCTCTCTCTCTGGCCCTATTCATGAATGTAAATGTACTCTAAGGGGTCTGAATAACTGCAAAACCTCCATTTCCCCATTTTTTCAGTCAACATTTCAAAGTTTGAGTATTTTTCTCGGCTCCAAGCTAGGTACTACCACACGCCACCCTACTGGACCCTCTCTCGGAGAGAATCACAAACACTGACCAAGCCATCCCCGACGTCATCGCCAGGCCCACCGAAAAATCAATGGCTTGAAAATTAATCTGACTCGAGCTAGCGTCCAATTCAAACAACCGGCAAGGATACGGGAGAATGGACGGCGTGAACGACCTCCTCCAAATTTCATAAGTTTTTAAGGAGCTATGTGCCCCATGTCTCGTGTCATATATGGAGGAGGCAAATCTAGGTCATGATCCGCTATGTAAGGCATTCAATTGGGCCAGAAAATGTGACAGCTCAAAAGCAAAGAGGTGCATGTACCATTTTTTGCTTTATTTTCCCTAAAGTAACAATGACCTTAGAGTTTTGCAAAGGTGTGTCCTGAAAATGTAATGTATTTTATACGATTGCAACTCCACACATAGAAACATCAAAGTATAGACTTTTCATTTGACAAATAAGAAAAGTCAAAGTAAAACCTATATACATAGAAGAGAGAAATGTACTTCATTTTATTGAAAAAACAATTCATAAATGGAGACAGGGGAAAAACAACAACCTTCAAGTCTACTCCATAACACTTGAAAGATTGCCTTATTTTTGGGCCACTTTACAAGCTGATTTTATGGTTTGGTGAGAAAAAAAGTAATCAAGAGCTGATAATGAATTGAGGGGAAACATTTGCTCTATAAGCTAGGCCTACAAGCTAGAGTCCACTTGCTGCTAATGTCGTGACATTTTGTTTTGTAATGGATTGCGAATCCTAATATTGGCCTTGCGATATTGGCATGATCGTGTCACATTCAATGTATCGCAGGAGGATATATTGCAACCTAAAGAAAACATGGATCTGTTTTCCTTCTCTCATTTTAATACTTGCCGTTGGGGGAGGGAGAGGTGGGGAAAGACCTCTTTTTACACTACCCTTTTCTCTAATAGTATGTAGGTTATTAGCAAGATGCAATGGTGCTATACTGCTTTTCCTCAGGCAACGTACATGTACTAGTAATTTAGCTATTAAAACAGAAGGCCAAATTTGGATTCCCTCCCCACAGAAAAAATAAAAATAGTGTTGGTTCCCAGAATTTTTTTCAATCACACCTGGAAATCCTGATCTACTGGTTGAATTATTTTACATGTATATGTTTTACCCAGACATGGTTGCTCAGTGGTAGAGGGCCAGTCTCATGAATGGCAGGCCGTGAGTTCGGTCCCTGGCCAACTCCTACCAAAGACTTAGAAAAATTGGACCTTCTGCCTTCTTGCTAAAAATCGTCCAGCATTTAGACTAGAGAAAGGTAATAACAGCATGTTATGTCATGCAGGGCCAACTGGTAGAGCAGTTTTGTAACTGAAGTGACTACCCTGGGTAACATCATACATGTAATTATTGGATGATAAGTTTATTACGCAGGGTGGTTCCCCCTTCATCTGGAATGGACCATGTAGAAGATTAGACCAACTGGTTGAATGAAGATAAACAATTGGACCAAATGGGCATTGTTGGAAGAGACCAAGTAGCCATTCACCATACTCAGGACTCTACACGCCTATGCACTACATACCTTCAGAAGCTCCATATTAATCATGAATATGAATTCAAAGTGTTAGTTTTACCTTTTTGATTTCCATTCCTAGCCTCCAGTTCCATTTCCTTGACGACGAGATAGCAGGGCAGAGTGAGTCTGGCCCGCGTAGGTATATTCTTGTCCTGTACCCGTAACAGCGGGCCTCGCACAGGACAGTCCCCCATGTGTGTCTGGCCACAGTCTTCACACCCTGAACAAAGCAAAAAAAAAATGAAAGCACAAAGAATAAGAAATTATATAATTGTATGTTCCGTTCTTGTAATTGTTACCGTCACTCAAAAAAAAGAGTATATAATGTGAGGTTAAACCGCACTATGGCAAAGAGGCTAGTTCCAGAGAAGGGGGACAAAGGGTTGTCTTAGGTGGGCCAACGAAAGAGGGCCTCAAGAAGATCAATCCTTCCTTGGCTTGTGTAGTTGCAGCATCTATAATCTTCCTTTATTCAGTTTGCCTAAATATTGGTAAACGTTAGGAAAGTCAAATATATGAAAGAAAAGATAAAAAAAACCCAACATACTCATTAGGAAAGCAAACTTCAGTGACGGCACAAATAGTCCCTGGGGACTTTCAGTATAGTTGACAGGTCTTGGAAATTGAAGCTTATGATTTTGCGAGCGAGTTTGAAAAATAGAATAGTACGGTATTAAAAAAGAGAAAGAAATTTAACTACTCAAATATCAGCAAAAAGTACAATTTTTTTGATGGGGGGGAGGGGTATGGCAAGAGGAAAACAGGTCACATAGTAAAAGTACAGGATCACAAGAATGGGGGTTTAGAAGTTCTGCAGAATTGCTGACAAAATACAATTGTTGTCTATCTTTGGATTGAGGATGGATGACACTTTAAAAACAGCCATCTCCAGAGTCCAACGTGAGTAAGGTACACCAGGGACAGGCATCCATATCATCAAGTCTACCCATTTCAGAAGAAAGAAAAATATGAATAATATGTGAGGAATATTAATAGAGGAATACACCCAGGTGGTGCACCTTTGGTTTTGTCTGATATTTCCTTACATGTATGTCATACACTGATGATGTTCCTTACAGTCAAACCTTTTATATATGCAGGCCAAGGGAAACAGAAAAATGTGGACTCTGGAGTCAGGTGGCCTTTATAGACAGGTTCTGTAGCACAGGTAAATTGCTAATTCGTCCACCGCCAACTTGTTCACTTGTTCACTCACCACATGGTCTACCTTTATTTAGTCTAATGCCATTCCATCCATCAATATTTTGTCTAACAACCATTTGGTTCAATCATCACTTCCTCTAATCAACTAACATTGACATTCTTGCAAAGCCTAAGGAAAATTGTATTGAAATAAATCAAATAATTCACAAATAATTTACATTACAGTATACACTTTTTAGCTCCTGCCTTGAAGATCAAAAGAAAAAAAATCCAAGATGAAGTAATTGGGCAGGTCAATGACCTCTTGCTTTATCCACAATGCCATAGAATTCCATCTTGGATACATTTTGATCTCCTTTTTTCAAGTCTGCATAATTATATCTATTTGTCTCTGCAAAGGTACCATTAATGTATTCTAATCAAAGTGGAAGCAATTTTTTTACACCAGATTCACATTAAAATTGTTTGTTTCCTTCCTGCATGCATTGTAAGTCAAATTTCCAAGTCAAACATATTTCTGCAGACCCGAGAGATGTGATATAGGCTGAGCTATCTGAACTTAGTCTCAAATTACTGAGGGGAAACAATAAATTGCTTCTTCTAACTTTTTACTCAGATTGAATGAGTCATTCTAAATCTCATAATTGTAGTCTGATTGAATTGATTTGCTAAGAAAGAAAGAATGAAACAGATTGGAATATACACAGAGCGTAAACCATATTCATGGAGATTAAAATAACACCGCTTGTGACTGAATGATTGAAATTATAAAAATAATGCTTTTATGCAAACAATCAAGATATACAATACCTATTCATTCAATTAAACCTACAAATAATGTTAGCAAAAATACAAATTTTAAGTCCTCACCATACATATAGACCTTCATTTGAAAAAAAGTTATCACACAATTCCCCTAACCCTACAAGCCGTTTTTTATCAGGGTTTCCCCTTGTCTTTCATTCCATACTTTCGCAATTTCTTGTGTTTTGTTTTATTCACTACTACGATGCAGTTCTATGTAATGCATGGATATGAAAAAAACACACCTTTGCTACAGTCATGTGTACTGAAAAGAAAGACAAATCTCTAAAGCAACATCTCCAAGAACATAAAAAGAGGGAGCATGGAAAGAAGGGAATATGGATTATAGAGAAACAGACAGACTAAGAGAGATAAGTAGAGCAAAAGAGAAAATTGATAGAATAATAAAATGAGTGGATAACAACAAACACTGGTAAAAACATGAGTCATTCCTCGGATCAAGCCCCCGTCAAAACTTTCCCAGAACAAAAACTGTGACATCCAGGACAAACAGATGAATGGATCAAAACAAATTTGGTTCACGAGGGGCACTCTTCGCCCCCTCCCCATGCAGATTTCTGGTGATTGGCACCGTGGGGGGACCGGGGAGAAGGGGATGGTGGCCCCTATAACTCAATTCATAAATAGATTATCCCTGTCCTGGATGTAGAGAAACGCTGCCAAGAGAAGTGGGTGGTTTGGAGGAACTCCAGTATGAAAAGTGATGGTCTCCAACCAAGTACATCTCTGTTTTTGCAGTGTTTATGTTTGCAAAAAACTTTACAAATACTTCAAACAAGTTCTTGATTATAATAAAACTTGCAATCAATATTAATTCAAATTCCATTACATACTTGCTTTCAACCCAAATGTCACATTTTCAGTAATAAAAGCTGGTACTCGCTGTTGATTAATCTATTTTATATTATGTGGGCTCTATTGTAGAACAAGAATGAAATAATCTCTTTAAGAGTGCAGACATCAGTTCACCTGCATGTATTCAAGACTAATTTACCCATTATAAATTGAATATCTTACTCAAAAAAGAGTTGAAAGTCAGGTTACTAAAGTACCAATAACCAAGACAAAAAAACTATGGGGATATTTTACAGAAAAACAAAAAGTGCAATTGGAAGATTGATCCAACAATGGAAAAACCAGCGGAGACTTGCTCTAAAATATTCATAGTAGTTCTTTAGGAATCTCGTAGGAGGTCAGTAAAATGAGAAAACAATGAGGGTGCTAATGACTTGGAAGGGTCGCTGAGGACAGAGAAGGGGACATGTGGGATGACAATGGTCTGTACCCGCTCTCGTTGTCGTCAGAGACGCAACATTAATTGCAACCTTGTGGGGTTCCTGTCTGAAAACATTGCACATTTCAGAATGTTCTTTATCAGAGAGAGGGCTCATCCTTAAAGGGAAGGATGGGCTTTGCTGAAAGTGATATGTATGTATACATGTACATGTAATACCCCTTTCATAAACCCAATTACTATGAATTAGGCGGCTAATAGCAGCATAATTTGGTCGTAAAATTGGAGGAGGACAAGAGTTATCCGCATTACTCTGATGCTGCTATTATCCGCATAATAGCGGCATCGGGATAAGATTTTGAGTTAATGAACGCATTTCCAAATAATGCGGATAATTGCCATGGTGCGGTCACAAGGTCACCCTTTACCAACACAACCGCATCGGAGGGGGCGTGTCCAGTTGTCATGGCGATTATCCGCCTTTTTCAGGACGGGCGCTCGTAAAAATAACACGGCTTATTTTTGGAGTTTATGAACGCAATTTTTATTGAATTATCCGCATTACTCTTAGGCGGATAATTGGAGGATAGGTTTATGAAAAGGGTATTATTTGCTTCTGATGGAATGTGAAAACAATGAATTATTATCTCTTGAAAACCATCACAGTTTGCAACACAAGATGCATGGCAGCATCCGGCTACGAATGGCCAAGAGAAGTGGCGTGCAACATGCAGAGACCACGCCTGCCCCCCAAAAATTATGGTACAGTACTCTGTGAACTCAATCGCATAATATATTTTGGTAAATGAATGCTTGGCATACAGCACTTTATGTCAGTCTGACATAGGCCTACACTGTAAAAAAAGGTGTTTAAAATTTTAAGCACGTTGCTTAAGCCCATCACTCTAACAACTATTGGTTAAACTTTTTAAACAATTTTTTTAAAACTTGTTGTTTAAGTGACAGGCTTAAACAGTGTGCTCTTATATATTTTTTTACTGTGTATTAATTTATGGTACTTTAGCACGGAGTTCAATTTGTGGTTTTGGTTTTGAAACTTTAGCTACTATTTAATAGTTAATTGAAGCCATTAACAGAAAGCTGTACAAGCAGATCAAGTAAGGGAAGGGGAAGGTTAGCCTTCTGTGCAAACCCTTCACTAAAGGGTCTGAAATGCAGCCTACTTATGCCTCGTCTATTGAAGGCCCAGCAAGTTTTGTAAGTGCTAGTCTGCATGGAGACACACTTGTTGATCAAAGTTTCAACCAGGGTCTGTGCCTGCAGACTAGGGGAAGGTGGTACCATGCCCTATACATGTATATGCCCTTCCTATATACCCCCAAATGAAATCTAAATGGGAGCTGTATGCAGAAAAGGGGGAATAATGGGTGATCTCTCCTTTTCTATAATCATGTTTGCTCATAACTATTAATTTTATTTGTCTGCTAAACTCTTCAGCAATAAGTCAAATGAACTTTAAAAATGGCTAAGAAATGATCTACGTCATTGTCATAAATATTTTGACACTTTTATACATTCTTGTTGTACTCTTCTTAAAAGTTGAATATATTAGCACCTGGTTGTTGATAAAGCTTCTGGTGGATGCATATTATCGATAGTAGTTGAAAGACCTTCTGTAAAATCTTGATTACGTACTTTCATGTAAGCAATACATTTTCTGCAATATGAATGATCAAGCAAAGTGCAAGTAACCACATGAGTTTTGGTATTATTGGTATGGCCCACCACCATAATCATGATGATGATGGTGGTGGTGTAAATAATGGTGTTGGTAATGGTCATATGACAATGATGAACAAAGATAAAGTAAACAGATATTAGGAATGACTGTGAGAGGGATGGGGTGGAAAGGAAGGGGGGGGGGGGAACACAAGGAAGATAGCTGGGAGTGGGAAGGGAGAAGAGAAGCGAGAACAATTAGACACCGTTCTCACTACCTTCCTAAAACTAGTTTACTGGAAACTAGTTAAGAGGTAACTACATATAGTTTCACAGAATAGTCAAAGCGATCTTCCAAGCCGGTTCATAAAACCACCTCACGGCTCGCGATGTAGTTTTCAAGATCGCTTTGCTTCGTTAAACTGGTTTTAGCCTAAGTGAGGACACAGTCGTTCTTCAGGAAGTGATCTTTGCACATTTTGAGCACGCTACTCCAACCGACAGGTGAAGAATGCCTACACTGCGGGTTAATATTTCGTGCGAAACGTGTCACTCTACTGAGAGCGTTTCCATAGCAACAAGATCACTTTAGGTGAAGTGATTTTGAAAACCACTTTCTTGTGATCGAGTGGGAATGCTAGCAAAGCAATCTTCCAAACTGGTTTCCTGAACCGGTTTCCAGTAAACTAGTTTTAGAAAACGTAATGAGAACGGCCTCTTAGGGGACCAAGAGGAAAGGGAGCATGGGAGGGAATGGATGAGGAGCAGGCTTGGTCTGCTCTGCAAACCCTTCACTCGAGTATTAGGGTCTGAATTGCAGCCTACTCATGCCTTGTGTACTGAAGGCCCAGCACATTTTGTATGTGCTAGTCTTTGCATGGAGACACACTTGTTGATCATCAAAGTTTCAATCAGGGTCTGTGCCTGCAGACCAGAGTAGGCTAAAGATGTGAAGAAGGAAGGATTCTTTCATCACGGAAATGAAGATGATACTGTCACTCCTCTAGAATATTCTACAGATTTAATATATCAAGGTACTATTACACAAAAGACAACTGGAAACAAAGCCAGAAATGGAGCGAAGCCATGTTCAGAACACAGACCTGTCTCCTGCACTGAAACAATTCCCTATATGCAACTCATGTGTGATGCACCTGTTGAGCCAGATGGACCAAGATGTAAAAGCAATGGGACCTAAACCTGCCAAGTTCCAGTTACTACCAAATTGTTGCAAAAAGATCCCAGCTTGGAAAAGAATTCAATGTTTTTATTGTTAAAGGTAAAGGAAAGTATTTACAGCAAACAATTATTTCATGAAGAAGTCTATAAAACCAAATTTACATGCCACCATATACATGTAATGATAGATCTAGATTTGGTACAATGAAATAGACTTATCTTTGTGAAATCATGCAATCTTAACTGAAAACCAATAATTCTGATGATCACTTACACAAAAAGGCATATGTAGGACAGTGTATTAATATTGTTTGGAAAAATACCTGGCTTTTGATGGAATTCCATGATATTTTGCTCATTTCTCAGCAATTACACATCTTGTTTTCCAGAGCCATTCGGCAAATATTTTTTTATTTATCCATACAAACACTTTGGTGGTCATTTTATAGGTTTCTGTTTGAACTCATTTTGAGATCATTACCATAACTGTTATTTCATCTTTAAAGCCTGGTATCAAAGGTCAGTAAAATATATTTGAGCATCATTTAACATCCTAATCTTGCAAGAGTGTAGTGACCTTTTTTTCTTTTGGGGGGGGGGGGGAATTTGAAGATGACATTCAATGGTTCCCTCATTTGTACACTGTAAAAAATGAAGTGCTAATTTAAGCACTTACAGTGCTTGTATGATGACTGCACTATGAGTGCTATTTTTCTAGTTCAAATTTAAACTAGAAAATCAGCACTTGTAGTGCAGTCACTATACAAGCACTGTAAGAGCTAAATTAGCACTTCTTTTTTTTTTTTACAGTGTATCCCGACCAGAATATGCACACAAGTGATTTCTTTTTTCAAAAAATAAGCAAAACTATAAAATGTCATAGCTTTCTAGGTGCAATCCGATTTTGAATGAAGTTTTCAAGGTAATTTTCATTTCCATTCATATAAATTTTGCTGGAGATAACTTTCCGATTAAGAATACTAAAGATGATGTCTGCATAAGCATCAATGCATGGACCTAAAACAACCGATTCTCTCTCTTAAATCAAAGAGTTTCCTTTCACGAAGGTTTAGATGACTGTATATGCTCAAACCTTGATACAGCTCAATTAGACCTTGCCTGGTTACAAAAAACCCACAACATCTGTTGGCTTTTTAACCTGATATATTCACAAACTTTAACCGCATAGAAATTTTGTAATCAATTGCATCCTCAAAATAAATCAAATCATCAAGGGAGCTGTGAGATCTGCGCAAAAACCTTCAGCGACATTTTGGTCTCAAGAATAAAATAGAATAATATCGGTTATTTATATTGCGCACATATCCACCTTGTTAGGTGCTCAAGGCGCTCCTATATTACCCGGCTAAGCTAGGCGTTCATAGCGCACACAGCTTTTTAAGGAATTACTTCCTACCGGTACCCATTTACCTCACCTGGGTTGAGTACAGCACATTGTGGATCAGTTTCTTGCTGAAGGAAATTACGCCATGGCTGGGATTCGAACCCACGACCCTCTGTTTCAAAGTCCGAAGACTAATCCACTGGGCCACAACGCTCCACAATGCAACATGGGCATGCAAGAACTTTCTGAACATAATTCATATTCATGATTTTGTACAGGTGTAGAAATAATGGTGGGCTCAAAACAAATAAGGGGCCAGCGCATATCCATGTGGGCACCAAATAATCTTACCCTAAATTGAAATAGAGGCATGATGGCACAAAAAATGATATGACTTAACTTGAAAAAAGTCAGTGATTTTGTTTTAAACTTCAAATGTATAGATTTGTCTGAATTAAAAGTTTTCCTTTTTAAATATTCAGTAAAGAGAGTTTCACATAATGTAAATACTTAAATAGTATCATATCATTATCAATGTGTTTTTAAAATAATTATTTTGTGAGTGAATCTGTGGTTGCTATAAAAAGAAGGTTCTCCAAAATATTTGGGCAGAACAGATTTTAATATGTACTACACAATGCAATCCTTCAGCCTTCCTCATAACATCAAAATTATTGAATCAAGACTTCTGATATAAACTCCATCCCCAAAATAGTCCCAAGAGTATCTGTCAAGTGAAAGATGACACAAACTGGCAGCCATATCTATAGCTTAAAGGCCAGTCTCCAAAAAAGTTCATATCAATATTTAAGCTGTTATGATGAATATTTCATCAATATCAAAAATACAAGAAAGTTCTGACATTTAAATTCCATTGCTTGTTTTCACAAAACAGTAATATATTCATATCATGGGCAGTATGCAAACAAGAGGGAACAATGATGTTACAATTATTTTTTTTTCAATTTTAAATGTCAATTTTCATAGATTTAAAGCTAAAGTAGATCTTCAAAATTGCAACTTTATATTGTGTGCGATAAATCTAACCAATCTCTACAATATTTCACAAGTGGCCAATGATGATGCATGAATCAGCGTGTACAAAATCGAATAAAAGCATATTTTTTCATTAAAGGACAAGTCCACCCCAACAAAAACTTGGTTTGAATAAAAAGAGAAAAATTCAACAAGCATAACACTGAAAATTTCATCAAAATCGGATGTAAAATAAGAAAGTTATGGCATATTAAAGTTTCGCTTATTTTCAACAAAATAGTTATATGAACGAGCCAGTTACATCCAAATGAGGGAGTTGATGACATCACTCACTTTTTTTTTGTATTTTATTATATGAAATATGAAATATTGTTATTTTCTCGTCATTGTCATGTGAAATGAAGTTTCATTCCTCCCTGAACACGTGGAATTCCATTATTTTAACATTTTGTGCTTCAGGCAAGGAGGTCCTAATCGTCAAATTCATAAAAATTGAAATATTGTATAATTCAAACAATAAAAAACAAAAGAAATAGTGAGTGAGTGACATCATCGACTCTCTCATTTGGATGTAACTGGCTCGTTCATATAACTATTTTGTTGAAAATAAGCGAAACTTTGGAATGTCATAACTTTCTTATTTTACATCCGATTTTGATGAAATTTTCAGCATTGTGTTTGTCTGATTTTTCTCTATTGATTCAAATCAACATTTTTCTGAGGTGGACTTGACCTTAAATAACCAAAAACCTAACCCTCTCTTTAACATCCACATGTCACTTTCCAACGTGGGCTCTAACTAGCAACATTCCCCAGTACTGCCCACACGTGCAACGCACCAACGAAATTTTAGGAACATCGGGAGCGACTTCCGCAAGTGATCATGTTGAACTCCCACCTTGTTCCTGCTTGTCATTGGTCTTTATCGAGCTCTCTGCTTACGAGTGACACTACGTGGTCCTCTTTTTCAACTCCCACGATACACTCAGCTTCCTGTCCGAGTCAGGTCCAATTTGATCCTACAGTTTTCCCCAGCAAATGGGTGGTTTCTGAAAGACTGCAGGATCATGCAGTGATGCCTTCAAAGTACTGTGAAGTGTTTAATGTCAAAGCATTTTTTTATTCATATGGATATAAGCTTTTCATAAAAGAGAATATATGACTACCAGTTTTGCTTATGTGACCCCCCCCCCCCCTTCACAAAAAAACCCACCAAAACAGACAGCTTAAAACACAGTAAACAACTACATGTATGAATTTGGCAAAATTACATTTTTTCATCAAGATGTATGTAAATTTATTCATGAATTGAAATCTAAAACCATTGATGATGTTGAAGTAGATAAAGAAAAGCTACAACTTCACCATTCAAACATGCTTGTTTCTTCATATATAAATTTAAAAAGTATTCAAGTTTAAAGAACAGTATGCATTCTGTAAATTCCCTTTTTTTACCTGCTATTCATGATTTACTAGCTTGATAATAGCTGAGCATTTCACCTTTTTTTATATTGAATCAAATGTATTGCTCAAAAACTGTAGCAATATTTGCATATACTTTTTTATTTCTGATCAGCTACTGCAAACTATCATGTGCAGCTATGAGAACGTGCGCTCTACATTCTTATTCTGTAATGTGCATACTGGTAATACTCTATGTTAAATGTAAACAAAGCTGGAAAAAGGTCCCTATCACATCCCTGATGTAACAAACAAAAAAAATCCTAAAATTTGGATGGATCAAAATGAGATCTTGGAATTTGGCAGTCACAGTAAAGGCCTGCCGCCCGAGCATTGTCGGAGCGGTTGTGGAGCAGAGAGAAACAATCATCACCGTTCTCCATTTTCGATTTCGATTGCTTTTTTTTTTTTTTTCGATATTTTCCCCAATTTTTTTGAGCGAAATTCGACCCTCTCTTCCTACCACTCCAACAACGCTCGAGCGGTGTGACCAGGCCTTAAGGCATTCAAAGCACAGAGGGCTACATGTGTTTGTGAAATAAACAACAAAATATTAACAGTCATATTCTATTAAAGCTGGTGTTTGATACAAAGTAGGCCTATACAATGCCCAGATATGAGTGTCTATTTTATCTACATACAGATCAATTTCAATTGCTGGCCAATATACATGATATGCATATTGTTGGCAAGTTAATGTAATGTAAATTTCTCCTTAACAGGTCATTGACCTTTTCTCCAAAAGGCTACTGAATCACAGCAAGTGTGTGCATATGTGTCCCAGAGAAAGATATCTGGAATATTGAATACAATACATGAATAATGTATTAACCTTTTGCAACGTATGTATACATGCCCAAGGTATGGTGGTCTGTAAATACCCCTTCCAAAGTTGATGAAAAATAATACATATATGGGCCTTTCAAGTGAAAGTGATTGATCTCCATCTAAGAACTTGAAATTATTTGAATACAAAAATGGAAAACAAGACCATGATTAACCATCTTATTTTGGTGTTTCTAAGTGTTTAACTTGTGCTGGGCCAATCAAATTCAATACGGACTCAGTAGCTTTTAACAGTTGTCATTAACCCCCACTGACTATCCTATATAAATTATCCCTAGAACTGCACCATGGATTCAAAAATCACTGTGCCTTATTGCAACTATCATTCAACTTTTTAAGGAAATTTTGCACTTGATACTATGAATATGAAGGAAATGACTGAAACAGCCAAACTGCCCCTCGATTTCAATGAAAAAGTGAACAAGTAATTAATGAATAACAAATGGAATTTAATACACATATATTTATTTGGGCGACGATCACTTATCTCTGAGAGATCATATCTCAATCTAGTTTCATCCGCACACCTCCTCTGAAAGCACATCATATTCATGTGAAAGCCAATAGCATCGTAATGAAACATAAATTATCAGTGGATCACACATGACCCGACACCTTCATCATGCACATTTAGAGTGTGTATTACACACATCAATTAGCCAGAGATAGCGCCACATGGGCATACATACCATTGAGAAGCATGCTGAGGGCCACTCTTCACAGCGAAACAGGGGAAAACCACAAACAAGAAGCCCCCTTCCGACAGACGGTAAGACTCGCAGGAAGTGCAACGATAGCGACCAAATTGCCCGACCCCCTTTTTTTCCCTGGAGCCGACGAAAGGGGTATAAAGAAAGAGCTACGCTGCGAAGCCGACTGCTTCTCTAAACCACAACACAAGTACCGGTGTCAGTGAGGATAAGGGCGAGTGATGCCGAATAAAATGATAACGAGGTTTGGTGTGTGATCCCTGTCATAATGCAGCAAATGGGTGCCGGCGAGCACGGAGACTGCACCAGGGCTGTTGTTATCATCTGTATTCGGGAGTTTTTAATAGGGGTAACGGTGAATGTCAGATGTGACACGTTGGATCGACAGATAGATAGACAGGCAGGCAGTTGGGGCAGGCCCGTAACGCAGCAGCTCGGTGACGGCTCACGACATCCCCCCTCGACATGTCAAACCAACATGACAACTCATGCTTGGGACTGAGCCTTCAAACTTTAATACCCTGGGTTTTTTTTTTTCTCTGCTCCAAGTCATATCATAGAATCATGCACTATCAAAGCGAGCTATTATGAGGGAAAACTAGATATAAACGACATACAAAGTGTAATTGTTGCAATGTAGGGGGTGGGGTTGGTCATCAGACACTTGCCAAAGAGGAGGGGAGGGGGGATACATTTCTGACAGAGTTTCGGGTCGCCGTAGGCTAATTTGTGTGGAGTACATACATGTAGCTGGCTCTCTAATTTGACATTGCACAAATGTTGTAATTACCAGAGCGACAGGCATTACTGTGTTCAGGAAAGGGTCCCTTAGGATAAGAGCTGGTTTAATTGGCCGTGACAACACATCTCAGGCTTGCATCATGTACAACCCAATGTAGTATACTCTCACATAAATCCCCATTCATGACGAGTGATAGTAGGGCTGATAATGTTAGACCCTCATTTGCATACTGACCAGGAAATGTTTTGTGAAAGTAAGCAAAATTTTGAACACTGGTGGATCCCATGATTCTTAAAAAATATGTATTACATGCCCTCATGTAAACAGAACACATTATTTATGGATTGATGTGATAAAAGAGGCAATTCTAGTGAAATATATACCAAATGGGAGAGTTGTTCACAAGTGACATCACACATCTTTGTCGCATTGCTAATTTGCTATCTCCATAGCATTAGTGATCGCAATATTCAAATGCTCATAACTTTCTCATTATTTGTCTGGTTTTTCTCAAACTTTCGTTGATCTGTTTCTTTGATTTTTCTGTTTTCACACAAGCTATCTTGTTCCAATGGTTTCATTCTCCTTTAAGACTTTTTTTTTTGCTTGTCAAATCGGGTACGAAATATCCTTGATTTGTGGTTAAAAACCCCCTTTTTTTGGCGTGTCAAAGATTTCCTCAAAAAAATTTGCCCACCCTTTTGGAAAACCTTGGATCCGCCCCTGTTTTAAGTTTAATTTTTCTGTTTTTATTCTTGAAAGTAAACTTTGTGTTGGGTTGGACTTGTCCTTTAAATGCATTCAGCCACTGAAATTAATAAATGCTTGATTACGAGCGAACTCAACGAGTGATCGTTATTAAACCACGAGTGGAGTTTTGTCCCAAACTGCGGTGCTACATGAACATGTACACCAATCACAAATTCTGTGGTTTTTACATGGCCTGCATCCAGTGCTCCTAAAACATCACACTGATGTACTTGATTATTATTTTGGCACATTCAGTAATTAAAATTTTGATGGAGTAGCACAAGCAGCAATTGTCTGAAAGAGGTATGAGAGACAGAATGTGAACGGGCCAAAGTCCTTGCTACACACCCATAATGTACATATTAAACTAGAGACTTGGTGTCACAAGTTATTAACACCTAATTAATTGTTCTTTCCATGACACCTACCTGTGTATATTAGATTCTAATTGAAATGAAATAAACTTGTAATGTTTATGTACATTACAAAACAGTTGAATACATCTACATGTAGTTATGAGTCACAATACATGAAGATCTATGCTTCACAGGCATAAATTAATAAAGAATGCTTTTGAAGTTAACATGTATGTGGCTCTGACGTTTCAGCAACTTATGTTCTTTCTTGCTCGTTAAAGTTTTATTTACCTCCTAAATTTTTTTGATAGCGTGACTAAATAGTCGGTTTAATATATAACAAGTCTGCTACAAATTACTTTTCATCACTCATAACATACATATTTTGAAAATATTAGAAAAGGAATAAGAAATAAAGTGTGTATAGTTTCACATTTGTAAATGTTTGTTATTGTTTGTTTTCTTGTCTGTAAATACCGGTGATATGCACTGTACACAATATGTGTATTCAGACTACCTTGGCCACCAGAATACCGAGATTAAATTACGAGAACTTTGTTCAGGCATCATGCTAAAAAAAATTATCAAATAATTATTTTCCACATTCATACCACCTCAAAGCAGACACTTTGACTTTTGGGGTAGTCTGTAGTTCTCAAATTATGATTGTGCAAAATTAGGCGGTTTCAAACCGCCTCGATCACAAGAATCCCCGTTAAATTTCGAGAACTTTTTAAGGCTAAAAAATAATTATTCCTGCATTCACACCGCCCCGAAACACATCCTTCAGGATAAGTTCCCGAAGTTACGAGCATGCGTAGTGTGGTCTGATAAGCAGGCAAGGCGGGAGATTCAAAATCACTAGCCCAGCAGCCACCCACGCCGCCGCGCCCAACGACACGCTGGGATAAAAGTTCCCGTAATTTGCTTTCACATCGCCAAAATACCTGCGACCTTGGAAAATCCCCACGAAAGTTCTCGTATTTCGCCAAGTACCTACTATTTAGCGGGTATTTTCTTTCGGGGAGATTACGCGTAGTTTGCTTTCACATTACCAAAATACCTGGTATTTTCTGATCGGGGTAAATTTCCCGATCAGAGAATACCTGGAACTGGCGAACTTCGAGGCGGTCTGAAACCACCTATTGTGGTCTGATTAGCAGGCAAGGTGCGCGATTCAAAATCGATAGCTGAACAGCCCTATGGTGCTTGCACCCAACAGGAGGTTCCAGACCACCTCAAAGTTTGTCAGTTCCAGATATTTTGGCAGAGGGAAAGTAAATTATGCATAATCTCCCTGAAATAAAATACCCTTTAAATAGTAGGTACTTGTCAAACTGATGAGAGCTTTCGTGGGGATTTTTCCAAGGTGGCAGATATTTTGGCAGTGTGAAAGCAAATTGCGGGAACTTTTAGCCCAGCATGGCTGCTGTTAACATTTTTAGCTGTAACCTGTAAACACGCGTGACCCCCAATATGCGTTTAAAGGGGTGTTTTTTTTTTCAGTTTTGGACATGGGCCGCGCATGCACTTGTTATGGGTATCAAAAACAAGGGTGGTTTTGAAAGACTGGTCAATGGTCAATTGCGGGGTCAACCCGGGGTTTTTTCCTCCTCATTTCTGAAAAGTGTTTAGGTTTTTTCTGATTGTGGTATTTTAACCTTAACTGCAATCGGGGGTATGCAATACCATGAATGTAGTTTTGTCTACAGTATATTCAAATATATTGTTAGCAAGAAGACAAAACTTGTTTTAGGGGTCATATTCTGGCGCCAACTTGTTTAGGGGCCAAAATGTGTTAATAAACTCACGAAAAACTTGTTTAGGGGGTCATTTTGCACACAGAGAAAAACTTGTTTAGGGGGTGTTTGGAAATAATTTGGCCATGCATGTGTACAGTATTTGACTGCCCCACCCCCCCCCCCCCCCCCCCGTCTACTCATGAGATTTTAATCAATATTAAAAGCAATATAAATATATGGAAGAGAAGTCAAGTATACATACTGTTCTGTAATATCCCAGTGTCTAGCCGTGGGTTCGTTTAATAAAAGACTTTTTTTTAACTATAGAAACTTTGCCATATCATGTCCTCAGTTGTGATCTGATGCTGATTAAGCACTGTTATACTGTTAGTTGCAATAATGACAAAGTTACCATAACTCTTTACGGACCATAGGCCCCAGGGCCACGTTTCATAATGACTATTATGCACAAACTTTTATCATAACAAGTTCACTATCATCCAATCAAATCAAATGATTTCAATAGCATTGAAAAAAATTTTATCACAAAAAATATTTTATGAAATGGGCATGTGATATCTATCCCCTTTTGATTACCGGTATTTCTGTCTTGCTTTTATTCCTATTTTACTGTTGCATAGATATTTCAAACAATCAACCCCTCAATTCCCTTTTCTATCGTATGGACAGGCTTTCTCCATCTGACAGGCAGTAATCAGCAAGAGCTATTAAGTCATTAGCAGATTTACAGCATGAGCAAGAGATGGAACATGGCAACAGGTGGTCTAGTTCATTGTTAATTTGTCATCACACTTGCACGAGTGCACGATCCACAGCCCAGCCTAAGGCGAAAAAGACCACCCAAACTGTTTTAGAAGTTGCAGCGACATAAATGTTAAAGAACCTTTCAAAAGAAATAATACAAAATTATTATTTCTTAAAGGTCAAGTCCACCTCAGAAAATTGTTGATTTAAATCAATAGAGAAAAATCAGACAAGCACAATGCCGAAAATTTCATCATGATCGGATGTAAAATAAGAAAGTTATGACATTTCAAAGTTTCGCTTATTTTTAACGAAATAGTTATATGAACGAGCCAGTTACATCCAAATGAGAGAGTTGATGATGTCACTCACTCACTATTTCTTTTGTTTTTTATTGTTTGAATTATTCAATATTTCAATTTTTACGAATTCAACGATTAGGACCTCCTTGCCTGAAGCAAAAAAATGTTTAAAAAATGGATTTCCACATGTTCAGGGAGGAATGAAAGTCACATGACAATGACGAGAAAATCAAAATATTTCATATTTCATATAATACAATACAAAAGAAATAGTGAGTGAGTGATGTCATCAGTTTCCTCATTTGCATACAGACCGAGATGTGCATATAACTTTTTGTGAAATATAGCGAAACTTTAAAATGTCATAACTTTCTTATTTTACATCCGATTTTGATGAAATTTTCACTGTTATGCTTGTTGAATTTTTCTCTTTTTATTCAAATCAAGTTTTTGTTGGGGTGGACTTGTCCTTTAAATATTTGTAAGCACATACATGTAGGATGACCAGTTTCGCAACCTGTCAAACCTTTCCTGATGGGGCTTCCTTGTGAGGTTGAAGTTTTTGGATTGATCAGTGGAATTTAAACCCAGAATTATGACCTAGAAGTCCATGGTTCAAATCCACCCATGATTCTAATATGACATTTGGGAAGATGTTTGTTGTCATTTGCCTCTCTCCAAGGGGAATTGTTTGCCTGGCCACCCCCCTGTAAAAAAAAAAACAACCCTGAACATTATGTGGCCCATGTGATCTGTTTATGCAGGAGTTATTTTTGTGGCTCACCTGGGGAGAGGGGGGGGGGGGGGGGGGGGTCTGTAACATGAAAAAACAAAAATCTCTCTGACCCCCCCCCCCCCCCTCTCCTTCCTATGATCTCAAGGTCTGAAAGGTGTTAAACCAGGCAAAAAAAATCTTTTTGTAAATTTTCAAGGGCTACTTTTCACAACTTACTGCCTAAACCTACAACATAGGGTAAGCTTTAACATTGTACTGAATGGGTATTTCCAGGGAGCCCCTCCTTTTCTGGTTCCAGTTTAAATTTTCTCCACCCCCCTTGCAATCTTTTTCCCTGTATAAAACTAGCCATTATCAATAATGAAATTTGTAAAAATACAAGCTGCAAGGGAAAACTTGAAACTACCAATTATTGATGATGAAAATTTTAAAATACAAACTTTAATGGAAAACTTGATTTTTTAAAAATGCACTACACTGTAGCTGTTGGTCAATGCCATTTTAAATAATTAACATCTGATAGCAGAATAACAAGTGATATTTGCAATGGGGCCAGTAATGAGAATGAGGTCAACATAGTTCCAAAAAGTGTAGAATATACCTTTTATTAAATTCATTTAAATTTTGAATATGGTAATGGTTGACATGCTCCCATCATGAAAGTTGAAGCCAGAAACAGGGCTGCCAACCTGAACAAGAATATTTCAGTAATTTATAAGTTGAAAACCAGTATATTGGTGAGGAAAAAGTACTGGAAAAAAGAAGGGAGAACAAATGAAACTGACTCTTTAGAATAACTATTCTCAGTACTAAATACTGAAAATGAGCAAGTGCTTGGCAGCTCTGAAGAAAAAAACTCAAATTTCCATGATAAAACTTTGATGAGTTGAAATTGGAGGGTCAACCGAACAAATTGGCAGCCGGGCACACCGTGTGATTCAATGTGACGTCACATACAGTGCGTTACACGCTTCTATTAGATCACGGTCACTAGCAGCTTTATAACATGAATCATCAAATTACGCAGGAGCCTTCGCCTAAGGGGACGACATACACCGATGGTTTGGCAACACAGGTGGGTCCTGTTCACACTGAGATTCCCAGGTGAGTTGTGCACAGGCACCCTTTCACACTAAGGAGGGAAATCACAAATGTCATCATTGATTCCAACTTCCATTGCATTCTCATTACATGTATACATGTATTGACTGATCAATACACAAAAATAAATTAGTAATTTGGAATTTTAGCGACCATTGTCAATTTAATTCATGGAAATATTTCGTTTGAATTATTGGTCTTGCTGTTTAAAATCTTTAAACATTTCAATTGGCCCCATCAGTTTCAAATTAAACTGAGAAACACCCTTTCAGCTACATGTACATTACTGTATTAAAAATGATGGACACCTACATGTATGTATATCACAATCATTTGGTTGTTCGTGTCAGGTACCCATTCAATATACCTGGGTTGAATGCAGCACAATGCAAATAAATTGTTAGCTGGAGGAAATAATGTCATGGCTGGGTTTCAAACCCGCAACTTTCTTGGGGCTTGAGTCACATGTCAGAACCACTAGACCAGGGATTCTCAAACGGTGGCGCGCGCGCCATTTGTGGCGCACCGAGCCTTCCGGAGTGGCGCGTGGGAGCCGGTATAGAAAAGGAAAAGAAAAAAAAACCCCAGAAAATAAAAGGTTGATCAACTATTAATCTGGCATTGAGGTTTGATCATTTAATTACAATGGGAAAATAAAAACTCAGCTCTTTTTGAAATCTAAATGCTATTTGATTTCCTCTGATTTTGTGGAATCTCGCATTCGATAACCCCTATTATGGAGGATCTATTTAATATATTCATTTACGATTGGTACAATTCAAAGACTATGTACATAATATGTGAACATAGATTTGTGAACAGTGCTTTTGATAATAACAACAATAATCATAATTATGTTTTATTTACCCAGGTAGTCATTTCGGTTAGGGAACTTCAGCGGGCCCTGCATTTCCATGTATGTTATTACTACCCTTCTCCAATCTAAATGCTGAGCGCCAAGCAAGAATGCAGAAGGTTCCATTTCTATATATATTTTTGTATGACTCTGTTGGGGATCGAACCCACGGCCTCCCGTTCATGAGGCTGACGCTCTACCACTGATCAACATATCCGCTTTGCTTTTTTAAACATGACCCTCATCAAGAACAAACTTTAATACAGAAACATAATAATTAACACTAATTTGAGCAAGTCACTTATCATTTTTTAAAATAAGTTGTGTGTAGTATGTTGGTATTTCTATATATTCTGTTGATTGAGAACCCATCTCGGCCATTTAAAAGGCTTTCTGCTCTTCAAGTGGTCCTGCATCCCCCCCCCCATACCACAATATTTCGCTCTCCGCGTGTTGGATAGTGGAGCAGTCCAGATTCTCAACAAGAAATTTGGCGCTTGAACAAAATTAATTGAGAATGGCTGGCCTAGACGATACTGCAATGTAGGCCTACTTTGAATACAGAAAATATACCCTAATTCACATAAATACTTCTGTAGGCCAACAGGGGAGCTGTACAATGCAGGACACAACATATCTGTAAAGCAGCAATTTCATCAAACAATTAATATGCTGTATAATTAATTTTGTTATAAATAGTTGTTGTATTTAATCATTGCGCAATCATGGACGTCCAAGTGTTTCCTTTGATTAAGACTTGATTCCTGAGTAATTGTAGGTAGCCCACAAGTCTGGCTCCCAACTAGTTCTGACTGCCCTTGGAATCTTAATTCAATTAGACAATAAGTGTAACTGATACTTCCAAAGAACATTGCAAGTATCTTTCTTCTTTTTTTTTCATAAGACCCCCTATACGTACAATACTTGCTTCAACCATTTCCCCCTGATATTTAGTGATAAAATTGGAAAATATGTGCATGAATTTGCAATGGTATACCGGTATGCATAAATTAAAAGCTTTTTCTTCAATAGGGCAAAAAAGAGTTTGTAATTCTAACCTGCTATTAAAGTTTCCTTCTATAAAGGCTAATAATAGTGTCCAACAATAATTCCTCGCTCAAAGAGTTCTGCAGATCAAAAGCGTGTTTCATATTAGTTTTCAACTATGGTAACTTTGCCATGTAGCAAATATAGTTTAAGAAGTATTTTTAACATGACTGTCGTTTCTGATATTCGATATGTACTTGAATCTTCAAATAAAGAATAACATCTAACTTTTTTTTCTGTCCTAATTTAATAAAGTTCTGTGAATGTACATACATGTCTGCTTAAAAAATACACACAACTTTGTAAAGAAATAAATCTTAGCTTCCTAAATCAAAGATTTGGTTGAAAATCTAACAAAAGAGATCAAAGCCACACCATAACCTAGGTCTACGGAAATCAGAGGAAATGATAAACAAGAGAAAATGATAAATCGCCATGACGACCATTAAAGCTTCCCCAAGCTGACTAAAATTTGGCCTGGAGACGGAAGCTGAGACCGGAAATTGTAATTTGACTGTACCATTCAATATCCTTTGGGAGCTAAGTGGAAAATTGAGTGTGCACGAGAGATGTTGTTGTTTTTGTTGTTGTTGGTCTTGTTGGGCCATCTGGGTACGGTTTCACAAAAAATTATGTACATCGAGTTGAAAGGAAAAAAAAATATCTGTTTTAATCCTAGGTTTGAATGGAAATTAAATAAAAAGAATTGAATTGAAATGAATAGGTTTGTGATTTTAATCATCTTCATCATACCCCTATGACCAAAATAGTATCGTTTTTTTCTGAAAGTGGTAACATTCCCAATCAGAAATAAATTTTACCAGGTGTTTTTATTTTTGTTTTTTGTACAAGTTCTTGTCTGGGCTAGTACATGTATATACCGGTAGCATCTGTTATTGCCTTTTCACAGTCAAGTTAACTTTAAAAGTCATGTCTGGATTTGTACAAAAGAATGAATTATTCCATTAGAAACCACCCAAATGAACACAAAAGGCCTATTCATTGCAGTATGTAGCCTACAACTATAAATGTAGGCCAACATGGCTGGGTAAGCCAATTTAATACAGTGTATGTATGATCAAGTATACATGTAGTGTGGACCCGGGGGGGCCACTTCCATTCACAAGTGGATACCATGCGCGACCATATGGTCTCGAAAAGCACCCTAAACACGTAATTTCCATAATCTGAAAATGCACCCCTTAACAAGTATTGGCGTGTGAAACCCTACCCTTAACAAGTATTGGAAACAAAACGATATATACTCTTGGCAAATATTCCCTGAAATGAACCCCTAAACAAGTACAGGAATGTTTTATTGTTACGGGTCCTTCGGTCGTCGGCTTTACCTTATTTGGTTTAGTACGACCCCTTCTACACCTCGCGCAAATCGGACTCTAAACGCGAAGTGTTGGGGCAAAAAGGACATCCTTTATAAAACATTTGAATTTTGTTTTATCATCCCCGCAAATTCGATCCTAAACACGTAATTTTCCTAGCGAAATAGATACCCTTTTTTCATTATTTTTGTGTTTTTGACACCCTTATCACGTTACGTACGTAACGTGCCCTATCGTGAAAAAGACATCCTTTTTACGTGTTTTTTTGGTCGCGCATGGTATCCACTCGTCAATGTAAGTGGCCCCTCCGGGAGTGTGGACATCACACCTCCATAGACTGTACATCATAATAGAAAAAATGGTAATGCAAACGGGTGGGTATTATATAAAAAGCTATTCGTAACTTAAGAGCGACTTTAAGAATGACTGGTGATCCCTTCTTGTGGTATTAGAATGATATTCACCAATAAGTTTTCATTGGTGATCATTTAGCACATAGGACAGGTTCACCAATCATTCTTAAAATCACTCTGACTTTAATACAGATTTTATGAAACACCCAAATAATTTCAGTTTTGCAGTAAAATTATTGTTTTTATTTTTTTAGTTTCCAGGGCTCTTTACTGATTCATACAAGATGATAGCAATGGACTCTCTTGCAAACCTTGGGAGCATTTCATGTTCAACAAATAGTGAATTTCACTGATCTGTTATAAGCTACTGAAATCCCTGCATCTGATTGGCTGAAAGCAGCTCCAGTCAGTTAAAATCACAACAAAATCACTTTATGAAAGGCTCCCTGATCTCGTCCATGACACATCGCTCCAAATAGTCCCAGGACATGTGTCGAGTATACAAGGAGCAACTGACAGTACTTGTATTCTGGTGCTATAGGACTACACAGCCAGTTTTAAGTAGTTCAGGGGTGTTCATCTGCATCACAGCATGCTCATGTTCTGGGTGGCATTGAAGCTTTAGATAAATGAAATCCCCCACCCTCAAAACTTAAATATAAAAAAGTGAAGAAGAAAAAAGATAATAGTAATGAAAAAAAAACCCAAAATAACCAACCAACAAATATGTAAATGAATAAATTATAAAGAAAAATAGTATAGAAATAAAATACCACTTGAAATACATGTATATGAGTTATTGGGCCTCAGTCTTTACGACTTGGGTTTTTCTTTCAGTGGGTTTTCATTAAAGCTTGTTTTATTCCTTGTGTTGTTATTATAAAATGAACAATACACAAACATACAAGCACATGCATAACAATAAAAAACAAACACAACAAACAAAATTTGTGAACACTTCCAAATTAACAAAGTTAATCCGAAATGCATTGAGGATTCTGAAGAAGACGCCGCTTTCTTTGAACTTTGGAAATTATGTGCTCGTCTCAGATGAGAAATCAACAGTGGAAAACTTTTATCTTCATCACATTTGTCAAAGAAGGTATAAAATGGCATAACAAATTACACGGATTACAAACAAAACCTTGTAATTATCACAACATCAGGTAACATTATTTAACAGAGGCAACTTAAAGGTATTGTTTAACTTTGTGAGCAGCTGATTTAAAAAATTCTCAAACAAAGATGAAACATGTGTTCAAGTGCATGTATTAGAACTAATAAACCCTGAAAACAACCATTCTTGAGAATGAAAAGCTAAAACTACAAGGCAAACCCCGATTTTGTAAATAGGCGTCTTATAAACACCTAAATAGTACATATAAGTGTATGGGATGAAATTAAGATGGTGTTTCCGGTCACTTTATATTTCAATTTTTGAAGCACTAAATAATCATTTTCGAACGCAATTTTTTCTGGGCTTCATTTTTGGAACATATCACAGACACAGGTGACAAGTGTGACCTTCTAGCTCAGATTTTTTAAAAGTCAAACCAATGTTAACCAATCACTTTAAAAGAGAAAGTTGTTAAAAAGAAATTGTTTTCAACAAACCGTAATTTGTGTCCTGGGCAGTAGAGTTCTTTTCCTCTAAGGTCTCATCCATGGCTGGGGATTCCCCTAAAATACAAAAATATAAACAATGTATGAAAACAAGAAGCTAATGAAATGTGATTCAGTTATTTGTTTTACTTGAAAAGTATGCACATGTATGCCACTGTGCATGTGACTTTAGACGATCAAACTCATTTTCATTTTCAGCAATTCAGAAGTGTGCAAAGAAGGCTTCTGTTCGTATGGTTGATTTTCTCTCATCTCCTTTCTTGGAGGAAGTAGAAAGGTACAGAAAACAACAAGTGGAGAGGAAATATGAAGGGGGAAGTGAGGTGGAGGATGAGGGGGGGGGGGGGTTAGGAGAAGAATGAAGAGAAGAGAAATGAGAAAAGGTGGTTTCAGACCGCCTCGAAGTTATTCTCTGATCGGGAAATTTACCCCGATCAGAAAATACCAGGTATTTTGGTAATGTGAAAGCAAACTACGCGTAATCTCCCCGAAAGAAAATACCCGCTAAATAGTAGGTACTTGGCGAAATTAAGAGAACTTTCGCAGGGATTTTTCCAAGGTCGCAGGTATTTTGGCGATGTGAAAGCAAATTACGGGAACTTTTAGCCCAGCGTGTCGTTGGGCGCGGGAGCTGTGGGTGGCTGCTGGGCTAGTGATTTTGAATCTCGCGCCTTGCCTGCTCATAAGACCATACTATGCGCATGCTCGTAACAACAGGAACTTATCCCGAAGGGTATGTTTCGGGGCGGTGTGAATGCAGGAATAATTAATGGGTATTTTTTAGCCGAAAACAGTTCCCGTAATTTAACGGGGATTCGTGTGATCGAGGCGGTTTGAAACCACCTACAGAGAATGAGAAAGAATACATGTATGAGGAGGAGGAGGATGGCAATGCAATCAAAGCAGAAGTCTATCACAAATGATACGAGGGAAAATAAAGGAGAAAAGGACAAAAATGAGAAAAGTGTGATTTCAAGCAAGATAACTATTCAAAGAGCATGAAAACTTCCTACCAAGTTCTTATTTCAATTCTTATCAAAAAGGGTCATGCTTGAACTTTCAAGCAAAAAAAAAGAAAGAAAAAAAGACCCTTAAAAAAATATAAAAACAAAAACTAAAAAGAGCAAAGAGGCTCATTGCCAAGTTATGAAATTCTCTTGAAATAAGAACTAAAAAAAAGCTCATGAATGCCTCAACATTCATGCAAGAATATTATAAAAAGAGCAAAAAGGCCCATTGCCAAGAAGTGAGATTCTCTTGAAAATCTTGGAAAATAGACAAAACACCATGCTAAAAAATTCAAGCAAGAATAATCTCAAAAGCGCAATCATTGCCAAGAAGATGTCGCTAAAAAATCAAGCAACCCCGTTTTGTCCTCCGTCACTTGGTTGCACACTTGCACTAAGTCGACAATAGACCTTTCAAATAATGACTTAAGAACACACTTTTCTTTTTCTTCTGACAAGGTCATGTCACTTTGGTTGATAGAACCAACAGATACAGAGCACTTCCAAATTCAAAACACGATATTCTTAACACCGTGCCCTTGATACATGTGAACTTCTCTCTTCCAGAATGAACAAAAGATGTGGAAAAAAGTCTAGCTGATTTTTGTGTCACTGTAGATTTCTCTCAAACTTTTGTTTTAAAAATTTTTTTTTTTAATAAAATGCCTTTAAATATGTATTCTCATGTAAATAGAATCAGCTTTAAATTTTGGGAGGGAAAACAATTATGTTTGCACCCCACCCCGACAGCTCAAGTCTTACAAGATCCTCAACAGTTTTTGTTTCTTTAATTGAACATACCCTCATTTGGCCATACTATTCTAACACTATTATTGAATTTCTATAATCCCCCTGACCCTAATCATTAAAAATATATTTTGTTGTTTATTCTCTTGATTATTCACCAAATATTTACTTTCCTTTCTTTTTCTCTCATTGTCCTGTTTTACATGTTTATATATATTTCTCACTCTTTTATTAAATCTCTCTCCCTAGCTCTCTCTCTCCAAATCCCCCTCCTATTGCCCTTCCTTTCCTTTACTTTCCATTTTATCCCACATGTACCTTTTGAATCATCCTTATCCATGCTCTCTTCCTCTTTAATTCCACCCCACACAGAGCATGATCCACGTACACGCACGCACATCTCTATGAGGAGGGATTTAGGATATTCAGGGATGACGTAGGCATCTCACATTGAAAACGGTGAATCATGTTCAACATGTCTATGCTCTAATGTGATTATTGCTAATTTGCTTCTTATTAAAGCTTGGCTTGGAAACAAATTCTATATACACACTATTACAAGTGGGGCCTTCTCTCCGCACTTTGGCAACAGTTGAAAGTGAATTTGCACAAATGTCCGTGTAAATGGTTATATTTGAAATGTATTTATTTAACCCATTGCTTCCAGGAATTTCATCACCTGTGCATACAAAGCTGATGGGGAAATTTAAGAAGTTTTCTATCATTAAAAGAATACTAGAACCATATTGTTATAGATGCATACAATCATACTGTATTTTTATTAATTTCTTCAAATTCCTTTTTTCTTAAAATTTAAAAACTAATTGAAAAAGTGCACTAACTTTAAAAGGGGGGGGGCATGTTTCATCACCATTTTCTTGTTCTTCTTGTAGCATAATGCTGTCAAAATCAGAAAATTTCAACTGATTTCGATTGGCTGAGAAACAAAGGTGTCTGACTGTTACCATGGTTACTTACTGCAAACTAATGACATGTTGTCAGTGCTGACAACTTCGAAGAAATGGTCCCAGGATTCTAAAATGCCATTAAAATATGATTGGTAAACAAGAAGGGGGGGGGGGGGATGAATGCAGTACATGATGGATAAAACTTTAAGATGGTGATGCTTACCAGAGAAAGGTTGTTTTTGTTGTTTTTTCATAACTTTGCAATTCTATGGAAATACATGTTAAAGAAGGACTAAATGTAGAATATAATCAGAGGACATTTAAAGAGACTGAAGTATTCAACACCTTTGAATATTGAATTCCCCAATAACCTCGCTATCTGTCATATAAAGTCTTGTACCAAGACTATGACCTGAAATCTTACACCATACAGGTGATGCATAATCTCAGCGGGTATATTCTCCCTGAATATCCAAGACAGGTCATTTAGTGCAATTGTAATCTATCCACTATTATTTCAAGTGTAATGCAAACTTGTCAAACAGGAAATTAAACTTATCTTCTGGGGGTAAGACTAGTAATGACTATCACCTCAACCCTCCCCCCCCACATAGATCAATATGCCCATATATATGTGTTTCTTTAGAAAAGGTGTTCAGTGATCACATGACATACATCTACAGTCAAACCTGTGTTTAGTCATAGTGGCAACCTCTATATAGCAGCCACCTGCCTATAAGGTGGTGCTGCACCAGCCTGAGCTTGCTCAATCTCGAGATCTAAAGCCCGATCTGCCCTCTTCGCGATTAATCTCGAGATTCAAGAAACCCCGTCTCCACCATCGCAAGAAGAGCGATTACTGCTCGAGAAAGGCATCGATTCATTATGGTCTGACGCTGCGAATAAATAATCCAGAGTGCATCTGCACCTGCGAATTAGTGAATTCTTAAAATAGCGAGCTATTTCGCAAATAATCCCAAGTTGACTTGGGATTGCAACCTTGATATTAATCCTAGAAGTAGCGCGATAATTGTGAATCCATTACAAATAATCTCAAGATTGTTCAGATCGGGATAATTTGCCGGATCAGAAATAGCGTGCTAATTTGAAAACTCGGGCTGGTGCAGACAGCCCTATAGTGACTACTCAAAAGCTGATTCCCATGGGCATGGATGGAGAATGTGTGTGTGTGTGTGTGTGGAGCAGGGGGGGGCTGTAATAATTGTAGTGCATCACCTGTCTGTAAAATACACATTATGTGCTTCTCATGGGTGGCCATTATACACAGGTTATGATGTGTAGTATAAACATTCAATTATAGTCAAAAGAATGAATTTAAAAAATAACAAGAGAAGAAAACATAAGAAATTATTTTTCATGAAACATATTATGTAGAACTAAAGAATGAACTAAAAAAAGAACAAGACAATAAACAAAATTGTCTTCCATAAAATTCAAATTACATGCAGTTAACAATTAACAAAACAATATGGAAAAGAGGAGACTGAAGAACAATACAGTGCATGCAAATAACAAATGTGGGCAGGTATGATTTCATTTTCATGGAGAACACAAGGAACACCCTTCTCCTGGGCCTTACTCTACTTTCTTTTAATAGTTTCAACCAAGTTTATCTAATCATGTTCTTTTCTGGCACACATGTGGCTTATAAATCTCCCACAAATGTTCAAATTGAGCATTTACAATGTTTCTTTCGTGTTTCCTCTCTATATCGTGCCAGAACATTCGGGCTTTCCAAGTTGGGGCCAGCGATGGCTTGGACTTTGGAACTCAAACTGAAATAACCTAGTTTGTGCCTAATCCAATATTTTTCTCAACACTCTAAAAAATGACTTCTGAATTTTAGTACATACAGGTACACATCATTAATAAACTAATTTTCATTTCTGGCATTAATTTAAGAGGATACTCTGGGCTGAAGATATTTACATGTAGAGTAAAATTCACAGAGCAAAATGCTGAAAATTTCATCAAATAGGATAACAAATAAAGAAGTTTATATTGAATTTTTAAAGTTAAGAAATATTTTATGAAAACAGTTATATATGCACATCCTCATAAATTGTCATTAGGTGGCCTAATGATGTCCCATCCCCACTTTCCTTTTTTCTTCATCACTACATGAAATCATAATTGTTTCATTTTTTTACAGAAACATGTAAATGATGTATGATGATGCCCTCTATCATAAGGCAATAAAGTTGCAGCAATAAATAACTTAATCAGTTGTCAATCCGATTGTTTTACTGTATGTAGTTCTGGGTAGAACAGTTAAAAAAAATCTAATTTCACAAAATACAAAAGAACAAGTGGGAATTTGATATCATCAGTTTGCTCATTGAATATTCATGAAGACATGCCTAGAACTGTTTCACCAGAAAGCAAATCTTTGAAATCTAATATTTATCTGTTAAAATTATATTATTTTTAGCCCAGAGGATCCCTTTACTTACACATAAAAAAAAATAAACTTCATATTTATTTCTGGAAAAGGAACCTGCATATAAAATGGGCACTTCATATAAGGCTCAACCCAGCTTGAACAATGTATAAAACAAGAGAAGAAAACACTGTCAAATAATGTTACATTTGAATCTTAAATCATTTATTATAATTAAAGAGTGGAAAAAAATAAGTTGCGGGCAATGGCACATTCATGCTTAGGCATTCGAAAAACTGCGCTTTCTTCTTTGTGGAACAGACCCCCTGATCATATAGGTTCCTGTTATTAATGAGGTAATTTGGATAATTCCAGAGACCTAATAATTCCCTTTTATAGTGAGACTTTAACAGCTTTAAGCAATCTGGCTTCTAGCATTGTGCAAGGTGACAAACGAGGATTAAAACTCTCTTTTCAATTTCTTTGAGGGGATAATCATGCTGTTTTGAAATTTGGCAGACCAATTAAAGCGCATCCTGTTCTTTGTTATAAAACACTGCAGCTTGTTTGGGTTTAAAAATATATCCAGGACCAGGGTAGTATTTAATTTATTTTTATTTTTTAGGGGCTATTTCTGTTTCCAAATTAGAAAGACACTGAATTTTGGGGGCTTTTATTATAAGTGTTACTTTTTGTGCAATAAGCAGTCAATGGAAAAACAAATTATTCTGCTGTATCATTTTTTTTACATGAACATTATTGCGCATTTTTGTGTGTGGAAGATACAAGTATTAGGGATAATATAAAAATAACGGCTACATTCAATGCAAAACCCTATTTTACATGTAATGTATATGCCTATTAAATAACACATAATAAAAAAGATAAACAATCAGCTATAAATTTCTACAGTATTTTTAAAAAAAATAAGGGATTGCATAATGATCAGACCAAAAATATAAGGTTTTGTTTTGTTTTAATAGTAATTGATAAAAAGAACTCCTACTGAGCCCATCCAATACCTTTTTACCCTTGTATAACTTAGGGTGTGTTTATGCTTCCATTGCGAGGACAGAATCAGCGATTTCAAACTTTGATTCAAAACGCCGATCGTAAACGTGGTTCTGGGAGTGCTGTTTATGCTTAACTTTTCAGAGCAAATCATGATCTCCAGCTGGCTTCGCATCGTAAAGCGAGGTCAAATTGGGCGCGCCTTTTTTCGAAAGTTTTTTTCCGATTGTTGTTATTACGTGGAGATAACATGGAGCAATACGACTGTATTTGCCCGCGGATTTTCATCTCACCCGGAAGCATGTACCAAATTTCATCATTTAAACACGTTTACGATCGTGGTTCTGTTTATACTTCCCCAGAAAGCCTGATTCTGGTCAAACAACGTTTACAAACGCACCTTTTTGTGAGTTTACGATCGGCGTTTTGAAACAGCGTTTGAATGAAAGTAAGCATGGACGCAACCATGTTTTGGACTTATCACGTTTGGAAATGCTGATTCTGGCCTGAAAAGTGGAAGCATAAACATGGCCTAATAAGGATAATTGTACTTACACAGAGGCTCTTTGCCCATGGCTGGAAGGACTGGCCAGTGGGGGACTTGGACCTGTAGTATAGAGGGAGGAAGAAAGAGAGAGGGCGCCGTAGAAAGTAAAGTTTCATTCATCTCTCGATCATCTGTTCATTTTGAACTGAATAAAGAGTGACATGCCCATCACTTTCCACTTTATAACCAACACTCCGACAGACTGAGTAGGATAATAAATTCCAGAGTAACGCACGCATACATGTGCATGTAGTTCACACCAACAACATGTAGGAATGGAGATAAAAACTGCCCGAGTGCCCGGTCTAGTGCACCACTGCAAACACCCCTGGCCGAGCAATACAATAAAATGCATGAAATATCAAGGGTCATGACCCAGTGACCTTTGACCTTACCCAGGATACATACATTCGCAAGCGATTACGCAGTGCACATGTAATGTGCATCCACCAATCTAGAGAAGATATTAAAACATTCACACAGGTGGCACACATGCAAACAACAGTATGAGACATGCTATACAAATCATCACATCTTATTCAGACAAGTTTATTAAAAGCACGCATATCATTCTCCAAAGACACAAAACACTACCGAAACTCAACCTGAGATCTACACATGTATACTGACCAAAGCCATGACTCATGTATATTCTGTAAATGCCGGCACACAGGACTTCTCTCCAATATATTCTGTAGATACATGCACTCTCTTTTTATGCACAATTGCCCAAATGCAAGTAGCTGCACAATGGTCGCAGGGAAACCGATTGCATTTTATCACCAAAGTGAAAAAGGGACCTTGATATCAACAGGACATGTGTAGGATTCGCCACACATGCAGTCAATTGTTGGGGGGTTGGTTCTCACTGGAAACCTGTGGGATAACTAGCCCTGACATCAGAATGTCCTTCACGAAAATAAACACGGTGAGTCACTGACATTCACCCTTGGCAAGTGAAGCGAGAAAGGGAGAGAGAGAACGACTGCAGGGTTTTTTTTTTTTAAAGAAGAACTTTCCCTTATAAACCGAAATGTCAAGATATATGCACACTCTCACTTTTCATCTTCATTATAATCAAAAGATTGAGGGGAAGCGACATGTGGTGGAATGAATCCTCCCGGTACCCGGCAACCCGGCAGAAGTTCTTGCTTGCGCAATGTGCCTGTGTAGCAACTGCCGGTTGCACTGTTTTGCCCAATTAACATGCAAGAAGCAAGAAAAGGTTGTCTTGGGGTAAAAACGGAAAGGCTCAAAATAGGAAATTAGATAGGAAAAATGATGGGAGGAATGGGAAAGACAGTGACAGTAGAAACTGTATTGAAAGGATGAATGAAAGAAAGAGAGGACAATCAACAATATTAAAGGACAAGTCCACCCCAACAAAAACTTGATTTGAATAAAAAGAGAAAAATTCAACAAGCATAACACTGAAAATTTCATCAAAATCGGATGTAAAATAAGAAAGTTATGACATTTTAAAGTTTTGCTTCATTTCACAAAACAGTTATATGCACATCTCGGTCGGTATGCAAATGAGGGAACTGATGACATCGCTCACTCACTATTTCTTTTGTATTTTATTATATGAAATATGAATTATTTTGATTTTCTCGTCATTGTCATGTGAAATGAAGTTTCATTCCTCCCTGAACACGTGGAATTCCATTATTTTAACATTTTGTGCTTCAGGCAAGGAGGTCCTAATCATCAAATTCGTAAAAATTGAAATATTGTATAATTCAAACAATAAAAAACAAAAGAAATAGTGAGTGACATCATCGACTCTCTCATTTGGATGTGACTGGCTCGTTCATGTAACTTTTTTGTTAAAAATAAGCGAAACTTTGAAGTGTCATAACTTTCTTATTTTACATCCGATTTTGATGAAATTTTCAGCATTGTGCTTGTCTGATTTTTCTCTATTGATTCAAATCAACATTTTTCTGAGGTGGACTAGACCTTTAAAAGAAAAGTAGGAAGAACAGAAAGGTTGTTGGAATTGGATACACTGAGATAGAAAGATAGTGGAAAATTGAGTGATAATTCCAGATGGCTCCTGCGTGAAACCTAGAAAAATCTGGACCCCATTTTACTCCCCACACATCATTACAAAGTGATACATTTCCTTAATCCATAGTGACAATGTTAGTGGGCTGGGCTGTATCACTCAACCTTTTTTTTAGGGGGAAAATTACAACATTTGCCTTTTCCATCAACACTTTGTTTTGGTTACCATTTATAACCTTACCCCCCCCCCTTTATTTTTCCTTCTGTTTTTCTCCTTGATATTGGAGTTTAAAAAAAAAGCATAGAGTTCTGCATACATGTAGATAATACATCCACAAGGTGTTTGCAAAGCGCATATCAGGAACACCCATGTAGTCAACCAATTCTGTTGCCAATATTTTTCAGGAATTACTTCCTGCCGGTACTCATTTACATGTACATGTACCTCTCCTGGGTTGAGTGCAGCACAATGTGAATCAATTTCTTGCTATATCATTTAGGTAATCTAGAAGTATGAAATGCATGCAAAAGGCGCGATAGCTCAGTCGGTAGAGCGGGGGATTCGTATTCCGGTGACCCGGGTTCGATTCCCACTTGGTGCGCTAGTGCCCTTTGGTAAGGCATTAATCCTCAGTACCAGGTCCTTCGGAGGGGACCTTAAGCCGTCGGTCCTCTGGTTGCTTGCTTACAAGCATTCATGCTTTCTTAGCAATCAGGTAAAAAATCACCACCAATCAATCAAACCAATCAATCATGTAAAACATTTATTGCAATGCTAGAATATATTTTTTTTTCTTGCCACAGACTGTATCAATCAATCATGTAAAATATTTATTGCAATGCTAGAATATATTTTTTTTTCTTGCCACAGACTGTATGAACCATTTCTTACCTACATGTACATGTTCCCAAAGATTTTTTTTTTCAATAGTACTGTATTACAAGGTGGTGTAAATTGGGGTGGGGTACATGCCTATGCCGAAAAGTGGCTAGAAAAAATATGCACTCATATTATAAACGTCAGAGCAAGAAATTCAAATGGGTCATTCAAGCCTGCTTGCTACTACTTCCACTCTATCATCTAGTCATAACTCGATCCTACTCAAGCTCAGGTAGCGATTGACACTGTGATGTGAAGTGAAGGAGCCGTCATTATAGCCCTCACCAAATTTAGCTCAAGTGCATCGCGCAAGAATATAGTCATGTCGAGCTCCTTACATGTAGGTATTATTCAGCCATGAGTAGAAATGGCATGAATCAATAACTACAGATGCAACATACATTTCAGGATCAGCTTTGGCATTGAAGAAATTTATTCAAACCATCATTTGGGATATTTTTTTAAACTACATACATGAACATACATGTACATACAGTTTGTACACCATCACCCCCCCCCCCCTCCTTTTAAATACACAAGGTGAATTAATGCACTACAAAAAGACCAACCTTTCATTCTCTTTTTGAAGGGGGGTGGTGTGAGGTACAAAGTAATGACTGCAGGATACAAGGAATGTACATGTATTTATAAGCTTTAATGGATGGCATACATGTACCTTGGCACAGGTGGGAAAGTAGTACATTGCATGACTGGGTCAAAACATGCCTATAAAATCTTTTGGTACTGTACATGTATACTGCCCTCTCTCAATTTCCTCACAACAAATTACATATTAAAGGTCAAGTCCACCTCAGAAAAATGTTGATTTGAATCAATAGAGAAAAATCAGACAAGCACAATGCTGAAAATTTCATCAAAATCGGATGTAAAATAAGAAAGTTAGGACATTTCAAAGTTTCACTTATTTTTAACAAAATAGTTATATGAACGAGCCAGTTCCATCCAAATGAGAGAGTCGATGATGTCACTCACTCACTATTTCTTTTGTTTTTTATTGTTTGAATTTGTATTTCATTTTTACGAATTTGACGAATAGGACCTCCTTGCCTGAGCCACAAAATGTTAAAATAATGGAATTCCACATGTTCAGGGAGGAATGAAACTTCATTTCACATGACAATGACAAGAAAATCAAAATATTTCATATTTCATATAATAAAATAAAAAAAGAAATAGTGAGTGAGTGATGTCATCAGTTCCCTCATTTGCATACCGACCGAGATGTGCATATAACTGTTTTGTGTAATGAAGCGAAACTTTAAAATGTCATAACTTTCTTATTTTACATCCGATTTTGATGATATTTTCAGTGTTATGCTTGTTGAATTTTTCTCTTTTTATTCAAATCAAGTTTTTGTTTGGGTGGACTTGTCCTTTAAGAGCAGGTCCAGTAAGATCTGACTCAGCGACCATCTACATGTATATAGAAGGTCCACCTTTCAAGTTTCAACTCCCTCCCCCAACATTGGTCTCCTATCTTATTAAGTAAGTTTTCTTTTATTACATTGAGACCTAAGGACCACCTGCACGGGGGGGGGGGCACTTTTTATTGACGAGAGGATGCCAGGCGCGACCATGGGTTTTGAAAAGCATCCTAAACATGGAAGTATTTTCCATATTCTAAACAAGTATTGGCGTGTGAAACTCTACACTTATTTATTAGAAACAAAATGGTACCCTTGACAAGTATTTCCTGAATTGACCCCTTAACAAGTAAAACCATATTTCAATTATTTCTGTTGGCTTTTATAGTACTGCCCCACTCCCACACCTCGCTCAAATCGGACTTGTAAATGTAGTGTTGGGGCAAAAAGTACATCCTTTATAAAGCATTTTAATCTATAATTCTTATAGTACCCTTGCAAATTTGACCATAAACTCATAGCTTTCCAAGGAAACTATACCCTTTTTCAGTATCTTAGTGTTTTTGTACGTAACATGTCCAATCTTTTTACAGGTTTCTTTGGTCATGCCTGGCATCCACTTATCAATGGAAGTGCCCCCCCCCCCCCCCCGGGACCTGCACACAATAATGAGGTGAATTTTAAAAATAAATGAGGTGAATTAAAAAAATCCTGTCATTCTTGGTTAGTCTTTAGTACAGAATGCACTGTATACAGCATAACCCAGACAATAATCGCATCCAATCTCTCATCCTTTTTTTATTTTCCGGCCATGACCACTTTGTCACAAATAACTGCTTTCCCTTCCGCTGAACTCCATGAGCGAAATAAGAAATCAATACACTCATATTCTTGTGTCGATGTTCATTATTGATTGATCAGAGGATATTCTGTTTTCATTCCTGTATGATTTGCAGCTGTCACATTGCTTTCCATAGATCAAATCGTCATGGTAATAATATCGCCTCCAGCCGCTTGGCCGAGTCCCTGACCACTATTGGAGTTTGTGCGGATTTTAATCATTTCTATGTATGTCTGAGAGCAAACAATATTCTGTTCCCAGCGGGAAAAATCAATCGTACATGCAGTTTCCTTAAGTTTTCATGCGAGAATGGAAATTGCAAATTTATGCCCTGAAACATGTTCTTTTTAATACATTAATGTAGCAGCCTTAATACCAAGACATATTTAAAGAAGAAGAGTTTCGCTAGAGTGAGCACATACATGTAATACGCCTGCCTATAACACGGAAAATAGAGTTAATGGTCAAGCAAGAAAAGTGGGAGGTGGCAACTTTACCTTTGACTGTCTGACCTCAAAATTAATATAATTGCTGGGATCTATGCTAGTATCATACACACCAAATTACATATATGAGCCTAGGTTAAGTTGAAGTTATCGCATTAACAAGGACTTCAGAAGGGTAAAGATGAAAAAATGTCACTGTGATCTTGACCTTTGACCTTTTGACCTAAAATCAATAGGCTTCCTGGGATCCATGCTAGTATCATACACCAAATTATATGAGCCAAAGTTAAGTTAAACTAGAAGGGTAAGGCGAAAACATTTCAGTGTGACCTTGACCTTTGGACCTCAAAATCAATAGGCTTCCTGGGATCCATGCTAGCATCATACACACTAAATTATATGAGCCTACATGTAGGTTCAGTTAAACTGAAGTTATTGCATTTACAAGGACTGCAGAAGGGTATACATGTAGCTGAAAATATGTCAGTAGGTGGTTTCAGACCGCCTCGAAGTTCGCCAGTTCCAGGTATTCTCTGATCGGGAAATTTACCCCGATCAGAAAATACCAGGTATTTTGGTAATGTGAAAGCAAACTACGCGTAATCTCCCCGAAAGAAAATACCCGCTAAATAGTAGGTACTTGGCGAAATTACGAGAACTTTCGCGGGGATTTTTTTCAAGGTCGCAGGTATTTTGGCGATGTGAAATCAAATTACGGGAACTTTTAGCCCAGCGTGTCGTTGGTCGTCGTTGGGCGGGGAGCTGTGGGTGGCTGCTGGGCTAGTGATTGTGAAAATCGCGCCTTGCCTGCTTATCAGACCATACTGCGCATGCTCGTAACTTCAGGAACTTATCCCGAAGGGTATGTTTCAGGGCGGTGTGAATGCAGGAATAATTAACAGGTATTTTTCAGCCTAAAAAAGTTCTCGTAATTTAACGGGGATTCTTGTGATCGAGGCGGTTTGAAACCGCCTATTGTGACCTTTACCTTTGAACCTTAAAATTTTTGACATCTACATGTACATGTATGGTGCATACATGTCATAGATTACATGTTTATTCATTGTGGGGGCGTCACGTCTACTGTAGTAGATACGACTCTCCACTTTCAATCAGAGGGACGTGGGTTCAAATCCCAGAAATGGCATGTTTTCCTTCAGCAAGAAATTTACCCACATTGTAATGCACTTGACCCAGGTATTAAAGGTGAATGGGTATCCAGAATTTAGTCCTTGAATGCTTTAGCGCCTATACAGCGGCTGAGCAGAGCTACAGCCAGGGTAATGATATCAAGCTCAGTACATGCAATTATCGTAGCTGCGCTATAGAAATGGAAAAAGAATAAAGTCCTCAAAACTGCCTTTTTGTTTTAGACATACATGTACATGTACAAAAGTACTTCAATGAATTCTGTTCAAATGCACATTCAACAAAAAATCACTACATGTATATGCAAAATGTTTCATGAAGTATTTTGTACATATATTAAATTAACTGGACGCTCTAACTTTTACAATTTTGTTCATCAAATTGAATGGGATGAAGTTTATCAAATTTGAACAGAACATTTTGTATTCAGGGGGATATTTCACGATTACTTTTTTATTCAAACTCACTCAAAAAAATATCTTATGAAATATTATTTGGAAGCATCAGAGCGTGACAGCTAACGTCAACATGTCAAATATTTCTCAAGCTAAGCTATGCCTACGCATATGCCACAGCACAACTCTCAGTCAATCATCACCGCAACACACAGCTCAATGTCAATTATCACCGCAACACAGGCAGCTACGGTATACATGAATACACTCGGGCACTGACTGTACATTAACTCATCAAAAATCCGCACTGAAAATCCTAATTTCTGTCTTAAAATTGGGGGATCTGTGCCATATTTCCAGAGCACTATTAAAGTGAAGCTTAGTTCAGATTCAAAGAGTGGGGTCATGGAAAATTACTATAAATAAAAAAATGTGAGTAAAGGATCTTAATTTCTTGCAAATTTAGGACGGTATCTTCAAAATTAATCCAATTAAAAAAAGAAATGTTTTGTTATCAAAGTTACGGCGTGACCTGGTGCAGCACAGCGTTTTGAACAAGTGGAATGCCTCTGGCAGTCTCACCTGCATCACATGAAAAACTCAGCAGTGCTGACTTTGAAAGCTACTGTAAAATAATTATTCACAAAACACACCATTCATACATAATGATACAATACTACGTTCATTGACATTCGACCTTGATTGTTTGACCTAAAACTTGTCAGTGATACTTGATAACCCCTACATCCACATTTTATACACTATAAACTTTGAAAGGTCATGCGACCTGAAACTCGCACAGGATGTTCAGTAATACTTGATTACTCTTATGTCCAAGGTTTATGAACTAGACCAATAAACTTTCAAAGTTATGATGGTACTTCAACAAATACCCCCAAACTTGGCCAAAGTTCATTGACCTTTGACCTTGGACATGTGACCTGAAATGCACACAGGATGTTCAGTGATACTTGATTACTCTTATGTCCAAGGTTTATGAACTAGACCAATAAACTTTCAAAGTTATGATGGTAATTCAACAAATACCCCCAAATTGGCCAAAGTTCATTGACCTTAAATGAACTTTGACCTTGATCATGTGACCTGAAATTTGCACAGGATGTGTAATGGTACTTGATTACCAGGGTACTCTTATGTCCAAGTTTCATGAATCAGATCCATAAATTTTTAAAGTTATGAATATGATGGTAATTCAACAAAAACCCCCAATTTGGCCAAAGTTCATTGACCCTAAATGACCTTTGACCTTGGTCATTCGACTCAAAACTCAGGCAGGAATACTTGACTAACCTTATGGCCACATTTCATAAACTAGTGATATACTTTCTAAGTTATGCTGTCATTTCAAAAACTTAACTTTAGGTTAAGATTTGGTGTTGACGCCGCCGCAGTCGGAAAAGCAGCACCTGCAGTCTCACTCTGCTTCACAGGTGAGACAAAAAATGGTACCCGGATATCAAGAGTTGAAACTAATTTTTCTGAAATGCAGCACCTGTGATTCTAAAAAATCCACTCAGTTTAGCGTCAGAACGCGACAGTAAAAAAAAAATAAATGCAGTTTTCTAAAATAGGAACACCAACTATGCAGCATTTAGCTGTACCAAGACGGTACTGGATTGGACCAGTCGGTAGGAGCTCTCTACATCAGAGGATGCAGACACAGCAGAGACTGTCAGCCTCTTCACAACATTCATATTTTCTATAAATTCTGTTTTGACTTTATTCAATTACCGGGGTATAAAATAAAAAGCTATCTTACATGTAGTACCGGTAGTGAAAAATGTATGACTTTTAAAGTTTATTTATGTCAGTGTAAGGGATTTTATTTTTGATGTTTGCACATTGTTTAAAAAAAATTGGGTTTAAAAAATGTGATTTAATTTAGATCTATGCAACATACAACACATAATCTAAAAGAAGTCTAAAAAAATTGTCACTTTTGTCATAAGTCCAATTCATCTATCATTTGTTTTCATGAATAAGTTTGTCCAGAGATCATTTTTATTATTTACCAGAGTGCTCAAAAACTTTCAATTTGAGCATTTAATTTGAAACCTCTAGTTGATCTGAAATGGAAAACCACAAACTCTCTTTTTTAATTCGGAAAAAAATAATTAAAAGAATTCAATTTAATTCAGAGTCAAGTTCACACAGTGTCAAAAAACAAGACAGCAACCCTATGAAATAAACTTAACATTGCAAGCAGTATATCCCCACAGTGGCTGCTAAGGCAAGGTTTATCATTGGATGAGTGTAAAGACCCCGCTCAACAGTAAAGATAGACACAAAGCCAGAAGACTCTCTCCCATTTAGTATAGATCTACTCAGTATCAAGAAAAGAGACTATTGTAGATAGATCTAATTTCAGAGACAGTCTCCAGTTTGGGGTCCACTTTCCCTTTTTTATTTACTTTGCAAGAATTTGATTTATACCTTGATGGGAAAAAAACATGGGAAACATAAGTAAATTTGTCATGAAAAATTACTCCTCTTCACTGTCTTTAGAATTCAAAACTTCACCATCTACTTTTGATTTCATACCACTTTTTGTTATCCACACACAAAACAATTGGCCTTTTTACTTCAGCGAGGCAAACTTTTTGTAGGGAATGACTGTGTTGATTTGCTGTTTGCTTCTTTTAATCCTTATGTAAAGCAAGTCTTAAATCATGCTAATATCACAGATTGTCTCAGCCCATATTAATTGGAGAGAGTATCCAAAATAAATATTTGCCATGTGCCTCTCCTGCTCAATAAGAATAACGACCGATTAACAGCAACCTCATGGCCATTTATGGCGATAATAATGCAATGCACTTGTGCACCACTCAGTCTCAGTCCTGTACCACATCAGCACAGCTAGACCACCTGGTAAAGTAACAAATTAGTAAGCGAACTGTACCAGCAAGCCCCAATGCGAAAGTTTATAGCGCCCCATTTTAACATCTTTCACGCGTTTATCATGCAAAGTTGGTGCTAATGCAGTTTCTCGAAATAGGCGACTTTGTTTGAATTTACGCACCAGTAATTGTTTGCAAGTGTCATAGCAAGTCTCTCAATCACATATCAAGGTCAAAATGCCCACTGTTTTTCTCAATATCGCTATTGGAAACGGCCGTTCATGGTATTTTGGTTGGATCTTGAGGTCATTGACATGTCAAATTCTCATTCAGACATTGTTTTGCTTAAGAGCAATGCGTGGCTTTGCCATAGTTTTGATATGGATTGAAAATAGTGACCAAAAAATCTGGCTGCCACAGCCCACCCATTAGTTTGCATGATTATGGTCTCTAACTAAGTCCACAGCGAAGCGATGTCGGAGAATTTTGAATGACGAGATCGAAGCCAAAAACTATTGGAGTATCTGAAAAAGTAGACCAAAAGCTTCAGTCTCTGTATTTTGGTTGTTCCGCTGAACTGCGTTGGCTCACTCACCAATACATAGACTGAAAAGCTTGGAGGCCCGTACGTACAGACAACGTATTTTAGCAGTAACGTTAGATTTAACAGCGGAAACCCGATTTTCCGATCGTTTTTTGTACATAAAATGTCATATTATGAAAAATAAATCACGTCCATATTTACGAAAAAATGTTTAAAATTCAGAAATATCGTACCTTAGACCTCAGTTACCGCTAATTCTCTTGAAATGATGATCGAAACATCGTCATCTTCGATCCTTTCGTTGGTTAACGTAAGTTGCCATCTTGGATGACGTCATCATCATTACAGACGTATTTACCAGTCGCTACCTATCGCGATTTGTGCCGCTGCTTTGCGCTTGGACATATTGATGTGCGTGCGTTCGGAACTTGTCGCTCGCATTGATTGGCCAAGATATCGAAAATTTAATCGGAAAGCCTTGATACAAGCACAACTCGTTGACGGCTGCCATATTTTCCTCTCCGGCAGAAAGTCAAAAAATAAGGAATAACCCGGGGAATAACTCATCGGTAACGTATATTTTCGAAATAATAAATAATGTATATAGTATCAATAGAAAGATTAGAGTCTAACGAAAATAGTGGACCTTCGTCCAAGATAATATAATGTCATTTAGAATCTAAAAGAAGTAAAAAATCTGGACAAAACCCGTCCGCCGAATTGTCGGACCAGATTACACATGAAGACTCGTACTGACACATTGCCGTCGGTAAATGGGGATTACAGTAAAATGTCAGAAATTGTTGAATAAATCCCCAGAAACGACGGTTATTCCTGTCTACTGAAAAAGCAGTGTGCATATTGACCTTGAAAAAGATTGAGGAATCGAGACTGGCTGTGAAATTTGTAAACAATACGATTGGGGGGTGGTCAGGTCTCCACATTTTTGAAGCCGTCTTTCATGTCTTGAAAAGTTTAATAATAATATCAATTGTATCTTCTATTTTGTTCTCTAATAATTGCCTAACATTTTGTACTAAAAATCAATGAAACTGCCATTGAATTTTTCAAAATGTCTGTCTAAAATTCATTGTCCGGACACAAAACAACTGGGTATATTATATTCTTTTTAATTTTGGTGAGGAAATCATCCCAAAGCGGCGAAGGAAGTCAGCCGGAGTGACTGACATATGATGGTGAAACTGCAGTGCAGCGCCGCAAATTTATCATCAGAAAAATGAAAAATATTGTCAATCATTAAAATGTCACTCAATTTGTGAGCCAAAAACTGTCTGTATTTAGTTGTGAAGCCCAACAATTTGGATGTCAATTGCCGGTACACTCGACCGGCTCCTGGATTGTCGAGCTCGAGCTCAACCCATCTCACTCACCATGAATTGATCATGCACATGCACACTCACTCAGCTCGGTCTGCTTCTGTCACTTGTCATTGGCAATTCAACGTTCATTCATTCACATGCAGTGCACACATAAACTGGGTGGGAACAATATTCATATCGGTAAGAAATAATAACTCTAACATGACATCGAGAGGGGAAAACGTTTAGGAATTGATTGGATCCATACCTTGGCCCAAGCCTTTACTCAACCCACTCACTAGTTGAGCTCCTTGGCACCTACAAATCACAAAATCGTCTTTCATTGATTATTCTCGTCATCTGTAATTTTCGCGATTCCGTCAGCCATGTTGACAGTCCAAGTTCTAATGCATTTTGGGTACCGGGAATTTGGAATAGTCCATTAACAATTATAGGTGTACGTATTTACTTTACACCTTTTTTTAATCAATATAAACGATACTGAGAAATCAGAAAAAAATATTTATGTAAGTAAATCAAATATCTAATATTTCATGAACTTTTGGTTCATCAGCTAATAAATCAGTACACTAGATAAATAAATCATTATTTTTATTCCCCCTACAAGGGTCATGGGTTTATCCAAACAAACTGATCGGCCAGGGCCGTGGGAAAACGAGAACTCCACATTACATGCGTTACTATAATTTCTCCGTAGTCCCACGTACCGGTATTTAACATTTTCTTCCATTCTGAAAAAAGTGAAAATGGAAACGGGAGATCCTGTTGCGATTCCGAGCCAAATTCAAAAGAAGACACAGCCGTTTACAAAACAAAGGCGATGGACTGATGGAGACAGTAATCCCTGTTTGACTGTAAGTTTGTCAGTTTTTTAAAATTTGACAATGATGGACACTGACTGGATATTTAATTTTAATCAGTGGTGACTTTGAATTTGAAAAAATAATGAATGATAATAAAATGGAACCTGTCAATTGTCATGCCTGTGCTGTGTGTCATGTGTGTGGCTTTGCCTGCTGGCAGCGGTCTGATTCGAGGAGTTTTTTATCATTTTAAAAAAAATTTCTCCTCGACCTCGTAGTCGTACGCAGACGACCCGCGATGCCGATTATGCTACTGCCATGAAGTGATGAACGTTGTCGTTTGGCCTTTGGCTTTGGGGATTAACAATGCAAAATCCCCCCACGAATTTTGTCTTTATTTCATAAAATGATAAGAAAAGAACTGGACCAAAATAAAATTAAAGATATTCTATTCTGTTTTGGCCTGAAATGCACCAAAACGGGGAAGGAAAAACAGTGACTTACTTCTGCTGTCGAGTGTCGTGCAACTCCCACTCCCTGGTTTATCCGAACTTAGTAGTAATTTATCAAATAGAATTAGGTGTATTCGCTTCGATTTAAAGGAGAATGAAACCATTGGAACAAGATAGCTTGTGTGAAAACAGAAAAATCAAAGAAACAGATCAACAAAAGTTTGAGAAAAATCGGACAAATAATGAGAAAGTTATGAGCATTTGAATATTGCGATCACTAATGCTATGGAGATAGCAAATTTGCAATGCGACATAGATGTATGATGTCACTTGTGAACAACTCTCCCCATTACTTTAGTATATATTTCCCTTGAATTGCCTCTTTTATCACATCTATCCATAGATCATGTGTTCTTTCTACATGAGGGCATGTAATACATATTTTTTAAGGATACATCATGGATAAAGAGTTTGTATCATCATAAGAAAAAGCAGAGACATTTTGAGGGTATTTTATAGTCCACCAAAGGTAAAGTTGTTCATCAGTGACATCACACATCCTTGTCGCATTGCCAATAGGAGGATCTCCATAGCAATAGTGATTGCAATATTCAAATGCTCATAACTTTCTCATTATTTGTCCGATTTTTCTCAAACTTTCTTTATTCTTATTCTTTGATTTTTCTGTTTCTACACAAGCCTATTTGTTCCAAAGGTTTCATTCCCCTTTAAAGCATCGCGTTTGGCCAATATGCATCACATGACATCCAACTTTTTTTGTGCATGCTCGGCAGTGCAAAAGGAAAGGTGTGCAACGAAAATTGACATTGTGCACGCTCAACTCAAGTAGGCCAGTGCAGTAGAAGTCCTGGGAGAAGTCCAACAAAACTACTGTAGGCCTAACTTTTTAAGAATTTGTAGCTGTGTCGCTATTTTATTATAACAGAGATAATGCACTTGCTCTGTCGTGCATAAAAGTAAATGCAGAGAGAGAGCTCTGTTTCTTCAGATGGTGCACACTGGGCACTCGCAGCCAGTGGCTGGTGCACAGTGCAGCACCTATCTAAAGAAACCTCGCGTGCTGTGCATTTCCACTAACGCACTCAGCTCAGTCGGCTGCATGCATTATTTGTATAATGGCCATTGAGTCCCTGTACAGATCGTGTTAGAACTTCGGTCTCTGTTTGAATTAAGTCAGTGAGTAAGGTGAGCCGAGCTGTTAAGACTTGGACTAGTTTGATCTAGATCTATGTGCATTTTGTGATCTGTTTGTAAGTTAAGAGCCACTTTTTAACGACTGGTGATCCTTTCTTGTGGTAAATGGTATATTGAATTGGCAATAGTTCAGTGCGTAAGAAGGGTTCACCAGTCGTTCTTAAAGTCACTCTTAAGATCAGCTTTATGAAACTGCCCCCAGTATTGTAGAAATTTTGTTTGTTCTTTAGCAGAGAAATATCATTGATCTTTTCTATTTCCCTTTTTTTTCAGGAAGCAAACGCATCGTACCAGTGCCTTCATGATTATAACTTTGACCGTGAGAGATGTAAAGGATACTTTGCCAACTATAAGAATTGCAAGAACTTTTGGGTAAGGGCTTGAAGGAGAAGTTCATGCTGATGCCAAGTTAATAGTAAAATCAGAAAAGTACAGATGTAAGAGAAAAAATATTAGTGATGATTTGACCAAAATCTACAAAGAATCAGAGTTCATCTTATGCCATAGCTCTGGTGTACATGTTGGACCTGATGAGACCAAAGTTGTAAAGTGGATCTCTAAAATGCATTGTATATGGGAAACCACTGAATGTTAGAGCACCACTTGAACCCTGTTTTGGGATTAATCTCACAAGTTTTTGAGCTGTTCATAGTACCATTGATACATGTAGCATTTTAGAGGAAGGGGGCATGCACCTCCCCCATATTTTGTTTTGTTTTAACGTGACCAAAAAGAAAAAGGAGTAGAAAAAAAAAGCTGTGGACAAAATTTGTGAAAGATACTTTTTCTTAATATTTTGTAACAATTTGTCACAAAGTTATATTTTTTTTGCTCGCTTATGTTGCTTGCTCACATCTTTCTAGAAATTTTTCCCTATACACTTTATGTGGCTCCTCAAAATGGTTTTGTCTTTTTACTCTACTTAAGTTCTGATTTTAGTAATGTAACATTAGGTGTCGGAGCCAGGGGAGGCAATCTGATTTACATGCTTCCAATACAGAATGAGAAATCATTTTATGAAACCAGAACCTTTTCATTTTCTGTTTTGGTGATCAATGGTATTATCACATGTGAAAAACTTCTCTGAAATGCAATCCAAACCAAACCAAATCCCAATTCTTCAAACTAAAACATGAACAATTGCAGTAACAAGAAATGATGTTTAACCCCCGGGGAAAAATCACTTGCTTTACTTATGCTGATTTAAATTTTTGCACTTTTAAATTCTTTTCAGGGCAAAATTATGAAACAGAGAAGGAAAGACGGAATCATACCGGTGCTTCCAGGTCCAGAGGAGAGAGAGAAAATTTTAGCAGGACTTACGTGATATGAACAGAGCGTTACAGGAGAATTAAAGATGAACTGATTATATGTAGTTGAACTGCTCTTTGCAACTGAAGCAATGCCTTATGGTATTATTTTGAGATTGAAAACAAAAGGTCAGTGGTAATAATCCCACAAAAAAATACCACCACCCGATGGGGAACAAACGATGCCATGTACAGAAAACCTTTGCAAAGCACTCTGGAACTTGGCTGTTATTTCGTTCTTTGTCTAGAATTTCTTGTTTTTGATAATTTTAAGCTAGATCATGGGGAACTGATTACATATTAGAATCTTTTTACCATGTACATGGTCTTGAGATTGTCAGAAATACCACTCAATCATTTGGTTATCCTCTCTATGTCAAATTTATGATAATTTTTCCATCATAGCAATTACCATGGTACTGGGCTCAGCAGCCAAATTCAGATTTCCATGATGATGAATGTAATGAAAAAGTTCCTTTAATATAAAATAGACCTCAGGGCCCGATCTTACAAAGAGTACCATATCTGGGCTCTGTAACACAAAGGTTTGCGATGAATTGCGAATATGGAAGAACACCCCTGATTGGTCCCTGGTCAGCATTTTAAATTTAATGCGCATTGAACATTGATATTGATTGGTCAGTTCATTTAGCGAGCGATTGATCGCTAATCTTCGTGTTACAGAGCCCTGGAGGTGATTTAACACAATCTAATGCTAGAAATATGGATTCATGAAACATAATTTTTTTAAATTTATTACAGCAAATAATATTCATATTGCTTAGTCATTTGCATAGAGTTCATTTATAAATTATGGTTATATAAATTTTGTGCTATACACAATAAGTATATGCAGAGTCCTGAGTGTTTCTTTGGTTTGGAATACATAACTATGAACCTGATCAGAAAGGAGAGATTTTGGACATTTGTTGCCCAACTTCGACCATATTTTGTTGTCTGTCACATTAATTACAAAAATTGTCTGATCCATGATTTATGCAAGCTTGATTATGAAATGAATTTTTTTTTCAATAAAATGCTTGTAATTCTAATTTTACTCATTAGTAATTTCTACTATTTTAGACAGGTATTAAACCCCTAGGAATAAACATTGTAAAATAACCATATTTTAAGAATAGAATATTATGGGTAATTACAATTCGATTGGTCACAGTAAAGGCCAAATTTTAACTTCTTTATGTTGCCAATCATGATTTCTACGACAAACAGGGAGGATTGCTATTATACATAGCTATAAATTTTAACTCCAGAGTATTCAAAGGACTATAAATCAGGTGCAGATCCATCCGCATTAGACACAGAAACATATCGGGAGCCATATTCAGCATGCATCACGAGGGGGGGGGGGTGTTCAACAATAGGCAATAAAGGACAGCAAATGAAACTAGAGTCTTTTTAAATATTTTTTCGGTATTTTGGGGGACCAGGGGGGGGGGGGGGTTCAACAATAGGCACTAAAGGACAGCAAATGAAACTAGAGTCTTAATATTTTTTTCGTTATTTGGGGGGACCAGTAAAACAATTGAAAAACAAATCAACTGGTCTGACATGATCAGGTCAGACCAGTAGAACAAAATGGTTCGTGTGAAGCCCTGGCTGCCATATTGTTTTTTGCACAATACTCTTCCTGTCATAACTATTGTGTCTAATCCAGCTGGATCCGCACCTGTTATAAGAGTTCATTGTATGGAAGACTAGAAAGACAAGGTTAAGGCCAAGACCAAGGCCATATTGACCTGGATCAAGGACTTGAGGCCTCAAGGCTAAAACCCGGCACACACAAAACACGATCTGTTGCGGTCCCATATTAAAAGAAATTGCAATAGCATTTGATATGAACATTTCAACCTATGAAATCTTTCCAATCATCCCGATGGTAGTATGAATACTGAAATCAAAATTCCAGTCAATTTGATAAATTCTGTTCGGAATAAAAGTTTACAGAAGACTATACCAACGGCTGGTGACCCATTGGCCATTCATGTGGTAAATGATATACAATAGATTTCCATCAGTGTTGATTTATGGTTTCTCAGAAAGAGTCCCGGTCATCCATAGAGTGAGTTGCTTAACTTAATACAAACTACATTATGCAAACACCCAACCGCTGGATGTTACATAAAACTGTAAAGCTAAGAGCGACTTTAAGAACGACTGGTGAATCTTTCTTATGCGTTAAGTAATTACCAATGAACATTTAAAGGTGAATATCATTTACCACAAGATAGGATCACCATTTGTTCTTAAAGTCACTCTTAACATACAAACAGCTTTATGAAACGGCCCCCAGGGTCCCATCTGACAAAAAACTTGCAATAGATAAATCAAAACTATGGAAAGCCAGCTATGCCATCATTGCCTCGACAAATAGAGTGTGCTCCATTTTGTTTCCAAAGGAACATAATGTGTATAATGACATTGATTGAAATCCATAGTCTCAATATCATTCAGATCAATCTAAACAGGGGCCTGTTGCAGAAAGAGGTGCGTTTAAACGCAAGTCAAAAATTCAAACACAAGTCCCAAATGCGCGCTGTTGATTGGTTGAAAATCAAGTTGCGCATGATTTTTAGAGTTGCGATTGATTGCAACTCTTTCTGAAACGGGGCCCTGGACGTCATAACTTTGGCACTTGAATTACAGGCCATCAACATAGTACTGACCCTTGCTTCTCATATGGGCACTGGAGGCAGTGCCACCTCGAATTTCATATTCAGATTCACAGCATTAGCATGTATATTGCACCTTGCTCTACACGCAATTAGTCTACTTTCTATTTGATCTCATCCCACATGGTCTAATCTACGTTAGTCAATAACCAATTCATCTACAAATCATTTGGTCCAATTGCCAATGCCCATTTACCATTTTCTTACATTCCATTTAAGTTATACCAATTTTCTCTAATATGCATTCAGACATACACCATATGGTCCATATGATTTATAGACAAACTGTTAATGAATTGAATTTTCATTCGACAAAATACATGTACGAGACAATAAGTACACATACAGGAAATTGAATCAATTGGGCATAAGACTAAATGAAAATTCGACTGTGGATATTAGACCAAGCATAGCATAGACCAATTATCGACAAGAGTAAACCGAGAGTAGACCAAATGGATTTACCCTACATGTAAATTGGTTTTAGGATATCTGAGAAGTTGATCAACTATTTGTAGAACAAATGAATACGAAGGCCCTTACTCTGAAGGGTTTACTTCCAATTCGTCTAATGCCAATTCGTCTACTATCATTTGGTCTACCACCAGTTCGTCCACTCACCACACGGTCTACTTTCATTTAGTCTGTCATTCCGTCTAATAACCAGTTGGTCCATATACCATTTGGTCTGATTGGACTAAGTGTTAAATTGGGTAAAATGAAATGGAAACTACACCAACTGGTAATGAGACGAAATGGTCAGAGACAAAATGGTGATCAGACAAAGTGATAATTGGACAAAATGGTTAATGGACCAAATGTTTGTTAGACAAAATGTTGATGGACGGAATTGCATTAGACTAAATGAAAGTAAACCATGTGGTGAGTGGACGGGTTGGCAGTAGACGAATTGGCAGTTTACCATTCTGAAGTCAGGTATAACTCTGGTTTAAAGTTGTTAACTATGGATAGCCAATTGTCACATAAATCTCTTAACTGTAATGGTTCAATGAATAAGCTCATTCGACTCTAAAATCATTCCTAACGGTCTCGGAAGGATGAATAGGAGGGCTGTCTTCACAGTTAAAAAATTATGAAAGAGCACAGTAAACAGAAGAAGCAAAACAAAATTGTGACATTTTTGGCTTTTCATAATATTTTAGCACAAAGATAGGCCATGGTCTATGGGTGTGTTCAAAGTCAATTTTCAAATTCAAACAGCAACATGAATCATGATTGAAAACTCAATTACAAAAAACCCAAAACAAACACGATCAGCGGTGCACCGTTCAGTGTCGAAAATATAAAGCTGTTTAAATGTGGATCGTCTTAAATTTCCCGCTTTCGTTAGCGCTGCTCAGTTTGACCCATCCACAAAAAAAGTCAGTTCTGGCACCTATTTGTATAGGCTTCCACTGCAAGAGCAAATTTATAAACGTTTCAAAACTCAATTGTGTTCAATGTCGCATTCGCGATGCTCAAGGTCGTAATTTCGAGCTGATCGCATTTACAAGCGCATCTTTTTGGACGTTTAGATTTTCCCTCCCAATCATGATTTGAAAGACGTTTATTTTTATGACCGGGAGTAGTGGACATTGAACACATCCTTTGCTTCTCATTATAATCACGTTTTCAATCATAATCTATGTTGCCGTTTAAATTTGAAAACCGACATTGAACACACCAAAGTCAAACCTGAGTTCAGAAATATGGGCCAAAGCCTTTGAAATGCACACCAGCAAAAAAGTACTGACCCAAGCTTCTCATTGATACCCTAGTAACAATGCTATCTATATTTCATATTAAGGGACATAATGCTAGTAGATGAAAGGAATCAAGGCTTTTCTGTTGGGCGGGTACTCCTTGAATTTCTTCTTGTACCTGTAGGGAAACATAAAAAAAAAGTTGCATATATAAGCATCACATATAATGTTTATTGAATCCAGATGTTTATCTGTTCAATATCTTAAGAACTAAATCATACAAGGAATCTATAAAATGTATCTTGATCTGGCTTTTAATTTGTCGAGTACTATTCTGTACCAGAGAGCTTTACATTGAAATGGATACAAACAACAAAAAGAAAAAACACATTAACCTGAATATTTTAAACAAGTGGAATGCCTCTGGCTGTCTCACCTGCATCACGCGGTTCAATATAGCAGCAGTGCTGACTTTGAAAACTACTCTAACTCGCACAAGATGTTCAGTGATACATGGTTACTCTTATGTCTAATGTTCATGAACTAGACCAATAAATTTACAGAGATATGATGGTTATTCAACAAAAAACCCCAACATGGCCAAAGTTCATTGACCTTACATGACCTTTGACCTTGATC